>NC_060043.1:13625000-13925000 GCF_905333055.1 Maniola jurtina | reverse complement strand
AAGCAACCAAAGTCCATGAAATTTTGCAGACATATTCTAGAAACTAATATCTGTGTCTGTGGTTTTCCAGATTTCTGTTAAAATATTCGGTTTCAAAGTTACGCGGTCTTAAAAATTTTCATACAAATCTTTGAGCCCCTGTAATTTTAAAACTACATATTTTTAGAAAAATCTAAAACACTACAGACACAGATATTAGTTTCTAGAATATTTCTGCAAAATTTCATGGACTTTGGTTGCTTAATATTCAAATGAAATTGGAACTACGATTGTATGACGGTGATTCTCAGATTTGGCGCAAATCACATATCAGGTCAAATAAAAAAATAATGAATGAAGTTACAGATGAGAATTGCATTACAAAAGAACTCTTGTATATTCAGCTACGGGTGCCCCAAAACTCAAAATTGTAACTACAAAGTTTTGGGTAAGGTCTGACGAAATCACAAACACAATCGTTATGATAAATTATTATACTTTTATTTCATATTTAAATTTATTAACTTTTACATTTTGTGTCAAATAAATGTTGTTCCTCTTACGTTAGTATATTTTCGAATGTCGTCGTTTTAAAACCACTCTTACAGGTAACCTCTCCACGTTTATTAGCCACTCCCCTTTTTATCTTATCGTTATCGGCCAATCCAAATTGTACAATGAATAAACTTAGTGACTAATATACAAATCATCAAGCTCGTTTCACAAATCATCTAAGTAATAAAGATGTTTTCATCTTATATATTGATTACAAATATTATCCTTTATTATGCTACAATTCATCAACTAAAAACTATAAGAATTTTATATACAGTACGTTTATCGATCAGATGTTGAACAACTTCAGCCAATCAATGACGCCTTCTAATATGATGTTATGATTTGAGTGGCGCCAACTATGTTTTATAGATAATTAATATGGGCCAAGCTTACAGCTCGGCCATCCTGTTTTAAGCGAGTCTCATCGCTTTTAAAAAAAAATTAAAACTTAAGTAACATGTAAACTTCACAACCAAAATGACAAAGACTTAGTTCAACAAAACAAAAAAAAAAAAATTAAGATAGTAATTAATTAAATTAATATTCTTGCTAACTTAACTAGAAGGAATATACAGTTTTATTGATACATTGGTATTGATTATGATTGCAACTTAATTTTAGAGCACTCGCAGCAACCCTTTCCATCCGATATAATTAGAAAATAGCAGATAAACTCAATTCAATTCCAAACTATTTACCCTCGCAACTTTACCTGCCAGTCTACAGTAGCACTCAAATTTAGCCTTTAATCTAAAATTCATTTTTCTGTTCTCTTCCGCTAATATTAAAATAAAAAGATGCAGACACTCTAAATTTATAAATAATTTTTCAAAAATCATAAAGATATCAAAAATTGCGAGACCAGTAGCAACTAAAGGAGGCCTCAATTTAATCAAAGAAGGTAGGTATATGCATAAAGTCCGAAGCATCAATTATAACTCACAAGCCAATATTTTACAGGAACACTCAATAGAGATTTGGGGATGAGCATGTAAAACTAATTACTAAAAACTACTTTAAAGGGTTTCAAGTATCTCAAAATAAATTGTTAAAAGTTCTGTTCCAACTAGACTCTCCTTCCCACTAAAGAATTATATAAGAAAACTGATGAACTATATTATATAAGTCAATTATACAAATTCAAAATATGTCTATTTGTTAGGAAAATACTATTAAAGTCCGTACATACACGCATCACTTTAAAGCTAAATCTCATAAATATGGTACACAAAACGAACATACCTATTATGCTACAATTACATAAAGCTAGGACTAATTATGGTATGTAAACTACCTAGCTCTACTACATAATGTACTTGCCGAAACTCATACTGGAGGAAAAATCTTTTACAAAGTTTAAAGTTTAATCAAACAGTGTCAAACACCATAGATATCTTAGCTAGATGTAGGTATAGTTTGTTAACGAATATAACGTGTTTTGACTTTTTATATTATTGTATAGTCACCATACCTTTAAAGATTATGTTTTCTTCTATATTTATATTTAGAATCGGGAGCGATTCTTAATATGAATATGTGTAAGTGAACTTCTTGTCCTTTTGATAAAATAAACTCTCTAAACTTAAAGTTAATCGCCGCCAGTTCTCGATTTAAATCACAAAACATTTTCATACACTTTCAACGCAATAGTTTTACGCACATATTTTCTTCTTCCCTTCTTATTGGAAAATCGCGGATTCCGAGCCTTGGCGCGTCTCTCTTCTACCGGGATACATATGTGATTGTCCTTATTTCCCTCCAGATCCAAATTTTTAATGACCCTTATCCTAGGGTTCTTTCCCTCCAGATCCAAATTTTTAATGACCCTTATCCTAGGGTCTACCTCCTTCCTCCTATAGGACTTTTTGTCCATAGCCCGTAACCTCGGGGCTTTCCTTCCTTGGGACTTTGTGTCCCTGACCCATACCTAGTTTTGGGTCTTTCTTTTCCTCATTTATTCATTTCCAACATCCTTGGATCCTGCAAACATAAAACACTTTGAGTAGACCGTTCATTTAATTTTGTTTCATAAGCATCCATCATAATACAATCCGACCTAAGAGAAGTAATTTTACTTGGTAACCTAGAAAACCTATTATCATTATTATAATTTAGTTTTCTCCAGTTCCGTACCCCTCGAAGGGTGCCTACGAGACCCTATTTTCTAAACCTCTGCTCTCCGTCCGTCTGTCCGTCTGCACGTGCGTCACGGCCTGAACCGTGAACGGCGTATCGTGAACCGTGATAGTTAGAGAGTTGAAAGGAACGTGATTACGGATGTATGAAAATCCTATGCCTGGTTGCTTCCAATTCAAACTTTTTCTTTTAATGCAGATTACGCTTCCCATATTTCTTACAATTATTTTTTCCTAGCAAAATCCACATTCTGAAGTACTAATGGACAATGTTAAACAAACGCCAGGGTACAGTAGTTGCGTCACTTGTGCCTCTTAACCATATAATATCTACATGCAAAAAGAATCTTTGATTTATAATTTCACATGATACTTATATATTTTATTTTAGCCATAATATGCACCATATGGCGTACTTTGTCGTTTCGAGTAACATAAGCAGAACTACCAAATTCGACCCTGGGAACGACACAGTCGCGACTCGCCGCCGAATGATACCTATTAGTTTATCATTAATTCCTTTTCATAGAGAAAAGCGATATCAACATAATAGCAGGAAAAAAAATGAAATAAATATTCCGTTCGATACATCTCTATTCTCTACGACATCAAGATCTCTATCACAAGCTGATCGATCATAAAGATTAGAAGAAAGTAGGTACCTTATACATTATTTTATATGTTAACCGTAATGACCCGCATCTGTTCGATTTTCCTTTATTCGTTTCGTAAAAGATTCGTCCTCGTACGTCCATCATCATCATCATCGTCATCTACATCGTCATCATCATAAGGTCACTGTTGAACATAAACCTTCCCTAGTAAGCACCACACGTACTGTCCTCAGCCTTCCTCATTCAACCCCTGGTTCCTATTGATACAAACCACTAAACCCCCCCCCCCCCCATCAAATGTGTACCTATCTACATCCATCCATCATACCCAAATGCCGTGCTGGTTGATGTGATGAGCGACAAAGTGTTAACCTCTTCAATACGTCATGGAACTGTAGGAATAGCCATGGAAGACCTCCAAACCGAACGTTGATATTTTGTGTAAGTGGTCCCACGAGTCAAAAAAAAATATTCTTGTCCATAAAGGAACAAGCCACGATATAGATTCTTCTATCGGAACTTAAATATTCCAATCACTGCATGTATTCCAACTAATCAGTTTGCTACTGTATATTTGAAGTTGATAATAAATAAAAATGTTAGCTTAATTAAATTCCTATGATAATTCGATTTTTGGTGCATCAACCAGCTTCACCTATTATGTAAAATTAAATATATATATTTTTTTTAAATTACCGGCTGTACATTTTAAACTAACCTAATCAAAATATACTTTCTTACTAATAACTTAATCTTAAAAATTTTCCAGAGGATCCTTCCGCCTCAAATTAACTCAATGATAAAAATGAACAGGAAACTTTAAATGTTGTAAAATCCAGCCAATGCTTCGTACCTTTTTTTTTTTTTTTTTTTTTTTTTTTTTTTTTTTTTTTTTTATACACAGGAAATGCCTAACGCATACCCTTCCGTCAGGGGAAACGGAGGGGTTATGTGGGGCTTGCACCCACTAAAACCTGTGTTTGTTCCTCAACGGACTGGCGGTTGCGCGGGTATCACTAGTGTAGTATTCACCGCACTCCCGCCAGGACTTGACCCACCGCCAAGCGGACGGGTCCCATCGCTAGGCTGGCTGCTACCAGCTCCGTCTCGGAAGCGCACCCGGAACACGGCGCGCTACCTCCTGACCTGGTTATGTATCGGCTGACGAACGCCCCTTACGCCCGTCAACCGCAGGTCGGCAACTCATGGAGGCCGGAGGTCATCATTTGCCCTTCGGCGCCCGCTGCGTCTCCTGCGAGAGGGATCCACCATCGAGATTTCCCTCTCACGTTCCGCCGCCTCTTTTGCAGACATCACCTCCTCGCAAAAGGAGGCAGCGGCACTCCACGCTGTTTCGCTCCGAACCATCGCTTGCACGATGTTTGGGAGCGAGAGACCACCACCACCAACTGCCGCATCGAGTGTACGGCGCTGTTCTGCCCAAGCTTGGCACTCCTCCAGGGTGTGCTGCGCCGTGTCCTCAAGGCGGTCCTCACAGTGGTGGCAATCGGGCGATTGCTCCCGACCTATGCGATGCAGATACCTACCGAAACAACCATGTCCGGTAAGTATCTGCGTCAGCCGGAAGGTTAGGACGCCATGTTGGCGCCCCAGCCAATCCTCCATGACAGGCCTTACCGCCGCTATCGTGGCATGCCCTGCGCTGGGATTATCCAACCGCTCCCTCCATTCCACTAATAAGACCCCTCGGAGCTGGGAGCGATGCCGCGCATATTCTTGGGGCATCGGTAACTCACCCCGCCCGCGCACTTCCTTATTCCACTGGTACAAGGAGGCGAGAGATTTTGCCTCAAGATCCCAGGGTGGACATCCGGCAAGGAGGCTCGCCGCCTCGAAGGAGATCGTGCGGTACCCCCTTATTACCCTGACGGCCATCGATCTTTGCGGTCTCCGCAATATTGCGACGTTGCGGTCCGTCAGAGCTTCCGCCCACACAGGAGCCCCATAAAGGGCCATTGAACGCACGATCCCAGTGTAGAGCTTCCGACAGGAGGCGTCTGGACCACCGAGATTGGGCAGCAACCGAGCAAGCGCTCCCGCAGCTCCCATCAATTTGGGTAGAAGGTGCCTGAAATGTGGCCCAAAATTCCACCGGCCGTCGAGGATGAGTCCCAGATACTTCATTGTTGACTCGACGTCGATGCGAACGCCACCCACGATGATGTGGGATCCCGAAGGTGGCGCGCGTCGAGGGCCATGAAAGAACATCGCCTCCGACTTGTTAAGCGCCACCTCGAGACCCAGGCGCCGGATCCTCCCTACGACCTGTGCAACCCCAGCGGTTGCCAGCAATGTCGCCTGCCGGTGTGTCTCGCCACACGCCGTAACCAGCGTGTCGTCAGCGTAGCAAGTGACACCGACGCCGGGCAGGAGTGCTCCGCGCAGCACCCAGTCGTAACCAATGTTCCACAGGAGTGGTCCCAAGACAGACCCCTGCGGAACACCGCACAAGCACTCTCGCCGACCCCAGCCATTCCGACCCGGGTACATGACCGCCCTATCCGCCAGATAAGCCCCAACCACAAGACGGAGGTTGTTTGGCACGCGATGGTAAACAAGCGCCTCCCTGATACAGCTCCAGGGTAAGGTGTTGAAGGCGTTCGCGATGTCGAGAGAAACCGCCAACACCACCTCGCCCCGGAAAACTGCTTCCTCCGCCAAGGCTCTCACGCGCATGATTGCGTCCACTGTGGAGCGCCCCTGGCGAAAACCAAACTGATTGTCCGCCAGGTCCGGCCCCACACTCCCCAAGTGCTGGACGAGGCGATCCGCTACAATTCTCTCGAAGAGTTTTGCCATCTCGTTCAACAGCACAATGGGCCGATATGCAGACGGAGTATCTGCCGGGCGCCCCTTTTTCTTCAGCAAGACCAGCTTTCCGACCTTCCAACTAAGTGGAAACTGGCCCCGCTCCAAGCACGCGCTGAAGAGACTTAACAATCGGGGCTCAAGATCCTTTGAGGCCAGGACCAGGGCACGGCCAGGTATGCCATCGAGTCCTGGGGCGGTGTTTTTGGCCTGAAGTCTCCGCAACACTGCTCTCAATTCTTCCGGGGTCACTTCGTGCACGTCATCGTCGTTGCCCGCGTCAGGCAATGCAAAAGGCGGAGCCATCGGTGGCGGGTTGTGTTCCTCTCTAGATGGAAACAGGGAGCAGACCACGTCCTCCAGGAGCTGCAGATCAAGACTCTGGGTCAGCGGAGGCGCCGAAGGGCGAAGTTTGCCTCTTACCATGAGGTAAGGGCGCCCCCATGGATTTGTGTCCAGAGTCTCCAGCATCTCCTCACGGGCCTTGATTTTGGCTGATTTAATAGCTGCCTGAAGGGCCCGTTTTGCCATTTTATATGCTTCATATAGCTCCGCCTCTATAGCCGGCCCAAACTGAGTTTGGCGACGCCTCCTGCGGTGCCTTTGGTACCGGCGCCTTGCTTCAACGCATGCGGCACGCAAGTTCGCGATATCTTGCGACCACCAGTATACCTGACGTCTGGCAGGAATGTGCTTGATACGCGGCATCGCCGCATCGCAAATCTGTGACAGCGCCTCTCGGAACCACTCTGCCTCCTCGTCAACGCTGACTGGCCTAACTGGTGCAGAGACCCATGCCTGTACGATAGAGGCTTCCAGGAGTACTTCTTTATTTAGGCGTTTCAATGCCCAACGCGGGCCGCCCCCTCCCGAGGCGGTGCGTACATGAACGTCCAAAGCCGAAGGGGAGATATCGAATCGAATGTATCTATGGTCCGATAGTGTCTCCACCTCCTCCATGACACGCCAACCCTGCACACGACTTGCTACAGCAGGGCTAGCAAACGAAATATCCACTATAGACCCGCCCCGCTGTCTTACGCACGTGTGAGCAGAACCTCGGTTCAGGAGAAGCAGGCCTTGCTCAACAGCCCACTCCTCTAGTACTCTTCCCCGCGCATTTGTCGTTGAGGAACCCCAAGCCGCAGATTTGGCATTGAAGTCTCCAAGAACAAGCACAGGACTAGGACGGCTTTGACCAACGACGATGCCCAAATTCCCAAGTAAGTCCTCAAAGTCGGCGAGAGTGCTGTTGGGTGAAAAGTATACTCCTGCGACCACAACTCCACCTATCTTCGCCACTACGAAGCCCCGATCCCGAACGACACTTTCAAAGGACGGAGATTCAATGGTAGTCCGCAAAATCAAGGCCACTGTGCCCGACAAATCCTCCACCCAGTCATCCCTCTGAGGGACAAAATACGGTTCAGCAACCGCCGCGATATTGATTGACCACTGCGCCATGCTCTGGAGGAGCAAGTCCTGAGCTCTGGCACAGTGGTTGATATTCGCTTGGAGGAGGCGGAGATGTGGGCCCATTATTAAGTTTCCATACTCTCTCCCTCCTGAGCCCGGGATTGTGAAGGGTTTACCCCAGGTTTGTCTTTGCCTTTCTGTTTGGGCGCGGTACAGGTTTTTGTGCCTACCCGGTGATTCGCCGGCTTGTCTGCCGCCGCACACAACATGCAATGCGGCGTGGCCTCGCATGAACCTGCCTTGTGCCCTGGCTTGCCACAGCGGTAACAAAGGTTACTGCGGTCTATCTCCGAGGAACATTGGGCCCCGACATGCCCCTCCACGAGACATCGGTAGCACCTCATGGTCCTGGGCTGCAAGATCTTGACCTGTGCCAACACCCAGCCCACTAGGAGTCGACCACCCTCAGCGAGTTTCTTGGCCGCTGCTACTGGACAGCTGACGACTGCTGTTCCCAGTCCATTGAAGCCCGACGAAATTGGACTTGACTTCACTTGGGCCGGAGAACAGTCTCCTACCCTGGCGATGGTAGCCTCCAACTCCTCAGTGTTTACTGAGTCATCTAGGCCCAAAATGCGTAATTCGGCGTTTTTGGTGGGCCTAGACACCTTGACTCCCATAGGCTCCAAAGACGCCTTCAACTTTTCAGCGAGAGCGTCGGCCTGTGGACCGCTGCTGGCACCTGCAACTTCCAGCATACGGGCACCAGTCACAGTGGTTTTACACCGGACACCCGCAATGCCAAGCTCACCGAGTTCGATCTCTGCCTTCGCCTTAGCAAGGACCGTAGCGTACGTGAGGCCCTTCTCCTTGACGTCGGGCCGCAGTGTTAACACGACAGCCGCGGACCTAGGGGTGCGGAGCCGTGCCTGCTGCTTGGCGGTTTTTTGGGCCGCCTGTTTTGCCGCCTTGTTGGCCTTTGTTTTGGCCTTTTTGGCCTCCTTTTTGGCTCCCGCAGTCTGCCATTGACCACCGTTAGGCGGAGTGTTTGAGTGACTCTGATGTTCTGCATCAGAGGGGGCACTGCATCCTCCATGGGAGGTGGAGGGCTGCTCTGCATCAGGTGCTGGCGTGGCAGCAGAGGCCTTCCCCTTGCCTTTTCCCTTCCGTGAAGTGGTAATCTCGGGTGTCTTCTGACTAGGCTGGCTGGAGGACTTCTGCGCAGCCTTCCGACTTTGTGGAGCCGACGTACTCGGCTTTGCAACCATTTCCGCAAAAGAAGACGTCACATTCCCTGCTACTCCTCTGTCCGCGGCCAATGGTGGGCGCAGAACCCGGCCCTCAATCACTGAGAAGCGAGCAGACAGGCTCGATACTTCTTTTAGGAGCAGGTGAAACTGCTCCGATTGGTACTCCTCTTGTGCGGGCTTAGAAGAACCCTCCTTCTCCCTCTTCCCCTGACGGATCTTTTGTAGGTCTGCCCGTAACTTCTCCTGTTCGAACCGAAGCTCCGCCATTTCCTTTGTAAGCTTAGCATTCTCAGCCTGCAGACGTTTGACTTCATCCGTTGAGGTACGCCTCAGCAGTACCTCCGCGGCTTCCTCAATCGCTGCTGCCGCATTTTGAAGGGCTTTCTGGTTCGTGCCTTTCAGGCCCTTGGAGGCTTTTGCCACTGTTTTGATGGTATTGACGGCCGAATGGACCCTGCTATTCAGTTCCATTCCCGTCAAGCCCTCGACCTCCATGCCGTCCGAAGCCGCAGAAGAGGTTTCCGACAGTTGACGTGCCCGCCCACAAAAGATTTCTGCCGTCAGTTCGGCAACCTCCTTGTTTTCGGTGGCTTCTATTTCTGCCTGCTCTGCGGCACGCTTAGCAGCCTCTAAACTCCTCTTAGCCTGTGCCAGACCTACATATTTGCCACTTGTAGGTGGCCTGCCTCGACCGCGTTTGGCAGGGCCTTCTTTGGGTGCCACCGCCACCTCTTCTCCGCTAAGCGGCCTTTTTCTTGCCGTGCTCATTGTGCTTTCCGCACCTACGCTCATAAAGCTCGCCGCCGAGTCTGAGTCAGACCCAGATATGTCCACCTCCTTCGTCTCCACTTCGTTCATCTTAGGTTTGTTTGTGTTTTTGTCCATAATAAATCCCACGAGTACGACGGAATTACAGCTTAACAGGGGCAGAGCCGTCATTGCCCAAGAAGGTGTAAATTTGTAACCCAACCAGAGGGTCCACGAATACTCTGGCTGGGGGTGCGCTAAAAACTGATCCCCCTCTGAGGATAGAAGCATAATCCATCAGCCATTCATCCCCTCGCCGCGCACCAAACTTGAGATTTGGATAATTTTTTATAGAGGTTTATTCCTCGCAGTCCGGGCGGTCAAGCCAAGACCCTCGGTCCCAGTATGAGGTCGTGAGACATGACCATGACGCTCCTACGGGATTACGATTTGTGGCGAGGGCCGCGCAGGACTAGTTCCCACACAGCCTTCTCAGAGGCAGGGTAAGTGCACACTGAACTCGCCTCTCCCTCCACGAGGATGTCTCCCTCAAATCCACCCTCACGTCTCGTCCACTGTGCCCTCTGCTAGTCAGAAGGACACGTGGAGAGACCTCCCCCCCTGCCAGGTCATTAGCCATAGCTAACAATATCCCAAACAGAAAATTATTAGCCATGTTACCGGGGCGCACCGGCCCAAATACTGCTCCTCCCCTCGGACGTATCCAAAAGGGACCAGCAGCACTCAGGCACACTGGGAGGTTACCTGGCTGGCACCCCAATGCTTCGTACCTTGCCTTATTAATCCAATAGGTACTTCTTTGGATTTTGTCAAAACAAAATACTTTTACTTGTTGAGTGTATAATAAATAAATAATGTAATAAATCAATTAACTGTTAAAGCTAATAACTTTTACAGAAAGCGAACCTCATGATATCTCTTATGAGTTTTAAGCGTAAAATTACCACGCCGAAAACAAAACATGAGCTGACAGTATTCTTATTTGATATACATAATCCAGTAATACTATATCTATCTACATAATTCGTAAATATGTATGTATAGTTTGTAAGTTACTATTTCACTTTATGCTGTTTCAATGCTTTAAGTTATTATTTTTATCTTTGTCTCATTTTTTTAGTTTAGCCTCATTCTATTTTTAAACTTACTATTTCGCTATAATATTTACAAGTAACCTCATCGAAGACTACACGGTCTTCTGATAACCCAACAAGCATTTATCCAACAGCTATCGCTTTCACCCGAACGGAGGTTCCCTGAAATATACTGAGATAACAATACCTAGTTGACACATGGATGTACAAGAGCGGCAACAAGCTATGACCCCCTCTAGTCATAACTATATCTTTATGATTGTAACATTTCAAACAGTGAAAGTATGTATAAACGATTTCGTCCATAGGACATGCGCTCTAAAGAATGTTAATATAATTATCAGCAACTAAAAGCTTGAAGAAACTAATAGGTACAACTTGTCTTTGAAGTATGAAAATATGCACATTTATCAAGTATACCAGTTCATCAAACATTAAAGTACGCATTTATAAAATGATAACTCACTTATTAATCAAGATAACTACCTGTTTATCAAACCTACCCTACCAAATATAAATAACTACTCACCAAATGTAATACTTTATAACTTAAGTAAAAATATGAAACAAATGTGCATCAACCACATACATACACTCTTCAAATTCATCCATTTATCAAAATGTTATATAATATAACCATTCACCAAATCCATTATATACTTAGTTCATTAAATAGCTTAGTCAAACTTTACTCCACTTGCCACGATTGCAAATTTTCCAAAATAGTCAGCCGCAAACATTGCAGCTCATCTCACTTGATAATGCATCCCTCCCTCAGAAAAACAGGCATTAGGAATGTCTTTCCAAGACGCGCGAGAGACAGCCACCGTGGCTTTTCGCGAGATTTAATCCAAATTGAACTAATGCCTAAATAAATGTTTTAATTAGAGGGCGATTGCTTTTGCAACCTCTAACCGTCCAATCAAACACCGAAAGTATTCAATAATCCGAGACGTAAATAAAAAACCCGTCAGAACACCGTATTTATAAAAACAGAGACAAGAAAAAGATTCCTCCTCGCAATGAGATCGCGTGACATCCAACAAGTGAATTATCGACTTTATTACACAACTTATCCTCAACATGTTTTACATCATTTCCTACAATTGAAATCTTTCTATTTTAAATACCCTAACTACAACTTCATAATCCAACCAAAAATCACACTAGATTTATCCCTCGGTCCCACATCTTTAATGCTTTTTTTTTCTGTTTCGGTAACTAAAACAAAAAAATATATATATACTCATGTTATAAAACGTTGTCAAAGCTTTCCTGAACGCGCTAAATAAGCAAAAACATAAAATCAGGCGAAATGCCAGACCAGCCGAAAAACCTTCAATGCTTAATCAGCCTAAAAAAAAAATTATGATCAATATTCATATTATCATGAGATACTACCGGCGCTCCTAAGCGAAATTTATAAGGCACCGCATTTCGATTTTATCAAACAGACTGATCAATTTCGAGAGCACAACAAACGTGGTTTCCTGAGAGTTTCGTTAACTAAATGCATATCGAAACTGAACTATCGCGAAGCGAGTCAAGCGAGCGTGAAAATTTTTTTAAATATATTTCTGGGATAATGTCATGCCACAAACGCGAGCGTAGTGCAAAGATATTTGCCTAAAATTTCTTTCGTACAACAAAGAAAATAGTATTTTGGTAGTAGGTACTTATTATCGCGCCCTGCCCTAAGGGCAGTACTGTAGGTATATTACCATTAAAAAAAAACTTACTCTAATTTTAATAGAACATTTGCCAGGAATTTAACCCGCCAAGCGATGTTAATCCAATAAAAACAAAATCATATTGCATTTAAATGCGGCAGTACACAGTTAATTGCGTGAATACAGGTAAACAAAAAAAAAAAACCCCGCTGCCCATATACTATACCTACCTGCTACTCGTAGTACTCAAATTATTGTGCCAGTATTAAAAGTAAATTAGCTGTTATCTAGCGTGGTAGACTACGGCCTAAACCCTTCTCATTCTGTGAGGAGACACTTGTTGCTCAGTAGTGGGCCGGCCATGGGTTGTTCATGGTGAGCTGTTATCAGCAAAGTTATGTTTGAAACTCAAACATTACGCGTTTCAAGTGGTAAAAATAGATAAATGAAAACATTTCTCCTCACTTTTGTAAAAAAAAAACACTTATTTATGCACCCCGTATTTTAAAACTATCTGACCACCTACCTACCATAATTTTAAATTTAGTTAAAGAATAACCAGATAAGATAAACCTACTTTTACACCCATTTTAGGATTTATATTTCTCAAAATGCTCAATTTATTAACCCTGGTCACTATTACTTTATTACAACGGATCACCTTCATTTTTATCAATTAACATTTTATATCCCCAATCACTTAGTAACCATTACAAGTAGAGACGGATTATTTCACTGGCAGGCGTAAAACGAAAAGCTATTTCATGTAACTTTTTCTACCTTATCCCAAAGCGGTTTACAAAAAATAATAATTTCACAAAACAACATTCAAGATGCCCAATGAGTGCTGTGTGATAATATCGCGTCACTGTGTGCTAGAAAAAGGAAAACATCTATCTATACAATGAGTGCAGCAAACGATTGAACCTAAATCCAGAACCTACCTTCCGTAAAACAAAACCACTATGTGAAAATAAATCCCTATCGTAACTCTTAACCAAACTAATTCGGCACACGATTACAAGTGTGAAGATTGAAATACCACGTTCCGTGAGATATTCACCTGTGAAATCATTTAATGAGAAATAAAACCCCGGCAGGACATAGTAGATACATCCTGAAAACTATTTAAAAGTAACAATAACGCCCATCATTAAGTAAACCACACTTTTTATATTGTTTAACACTATGTTCACTATCTATTCCATTGTACCCACGATACAGGATAACCTAGTGCGGGTACCACCACACAGACACAGGAAAATTGTACAAGACTGTATTTTGTAAATAAACATTTTTCATTTTTCATTGTAAAATAAGCCTTCTAAATACCTCAATGTTATTTAAACCACAATTTGAAGGTCGATCGCATTTGTATAACCAATATACAAGATGAATTATAAACATGTGGGTAATTCTAGGTATCGTAACGTTATATAATTTCCATTCCAACTCGGAGCAAAGCTTTCTAACAAAATGATAACTAAATGTAGAACAAACAAAACGAAAACCCACACAAATAAAAAAAAAATTACCATTAATAGGTATCAATAAAAATAAAATCATGGAAAGATCCTACCCGTTTATCCAGAAATCCTTTGATGCCATGACTAGGTACTTTGATATATTGAGGCCCAAATATTGGCCTTGTGCTCCAAAATGTCTGTGGTCTACTAGACCTCCACTTCTTTCTCGTTCCTCTGTATATTTCCACTTGTTTCTCTGAGTCGTGAGCGTGACAAGAAAATATTATATTTTCTTGATGTCCCTCTTCTGACCTTTTGGGTAAGGTCTGACGAAATCACAAACACAATCGTTATGATAAATTATTATACTTTTATTTCATATTTAAATTTATTAACTTTTACATTTTGTGTCAAATAAATGTTGTTCCTCTTACGTTAGTATATTTTCGAATGTCGTCGTTTTAAAACCACTCTTACAGGTAACCTCTCCACGTTTATTAGCCACTCCCCTTTTTATCTTATCGTTATCGGCCAATCCAAATTGTACAATGAATAAACTTAGTGACTAATATACAAATCATCAAGCTCGTTTCACAAATCATCTAAGTAATAAAGATGTTTTCATCTTATATATTGATTACAAATATTATCCTTTATTATGCTACAATTCATCAACTAAAAACTATAAGAATTTTATATACAGTACGTTTATCGATCAGATGTTGAACAACTTCAGCCAATCAATGACGCCTTCTAATATGATGTTATGATTTGAGTGGCGCCAACTATGTTTTATAGATAATTAATATGGGCCAAGCTTACAAAAGGTTACTTCAGAAATAATATTTTTGATATTAAAAACTCACCTCCTTCTGCGGGTAAAACAGGAGTCTCAGGAAAAATCGCTATGATTTTCAAAGAAGACGGTTTTAAACGAGCTCGAGTTTTTCACATATTATTATATACATCCTGAGAAGCAATTAAAATGCATTTTCACACGAACGAATCATTTAATTACGTCATAAAAAAATAACAAATGTTTGGCACAGAAAAAAAGTCATTACCTGCAACTGAGAGGGCACCTCCAAAATATCCTTCTAGTATTCATGTTGCCCCCCCGTTCTCCCCTGACCCGTACTAAGCCCTAATCAGTCTATCTAGGCATGTTGCGGAAAGTGGCCGTGCACTTGTAGAAAAAAATATATTTACGCTTTTGGTGCCAAAACTGGTGTTTGGCACGACTTTTCACTCTTTGCCTTCAACATCATTTTAGGACAAATAATTAGTTTTTCTTAATAATTCTATTTTCTTTCATGTACTAATGACAACATAAGTATCTAGTTTGATGTTCATATATATTGCATTTTAAAATACGACGTTATAAAATTAAAACTGCCAAAACCCACTACCGTTACTATCATTACCGTAATTTACCTTCCGTTTTAAAATTGAAGGTAATGATGTTGAATTGAAGGAGGTGATGATTTTTTTAAGTAAATAATGTTATACCAAAATTGTGTAATTTTCTTCATATCCTTTGACATTAAATCACTTGACAAAATATTAATCTTCAGTAATTCTTTAACTAATCAGTTGAATTAGTAGCCCATTATGTTCCAAGCAATTTAGAAATAACTATACAAAATTGTTGCACCTCGTGGTATTTCAATATTAAAAATAACCATCATATATCGATTTTAGAAACTACTATAGTGAACAGAAATAGTCAAAAACGCGCGAAAAATAATTTAGCTCAGGCTAAAAACACAAAAAACGAAGAACTAAAGAAAGATCCAGAAAAATATGCGAAACGTAAAGAAGAATGAGGGAGTCCTTTCATTCCTTCTTGGATATTAGGGCTGCAGCAGTTGTTTTCTATGTCTCCCTACCTTTGATTGCTGCTTTGACATGGTTCCACGAGAATTCCACTCTTTTAAGGTCTGCTTCAATGGGCCTCCTCTAGGAGTTGGTTGGTCGACCAGGTCTCATTCAACCGCCAGGCTGTCAGGCAGGCAGGTTTCAATAAACGCCGCTTGAGCAGCGTTTTCTTCCTCTCTTCGCAAAATATGCCCGACCAATCGCAATCGCCTCAAAGCTATTTCCTTATTAAATGGGAGTTGCTGGCATTTGTACCACAAGTTCTCATTTCTGATCGTTTTAGACCAGAAAATGCGGGGAATAACACTGAAACACTTATTGTGGAAAACCTGAATTCTGTAGATAAGCGATATAGTTATATCCACGTTTCACACCTGTATAAGAAGACTGAATTTACAAACGATTCAACAGAGAGAGCTTTAGCTTTTATAATCCAGTTATCGACATCAGCCTCGGCACCGCAGCTAGGAGAAATGATGCTACTGAGGTTACAGAACTCCTCCACCCGGTTAATTGGTTTGTATTCTAAATAAAACGGTTCTGAAACAGTAGAACTTATCCTCATCTTCACTGTTTTCTTTGTGGTAATCAGCAGACTACTTAAGGACTACTGTATCTTGTAGGTATTTTGATTTGGACTTAAGGTGGAAGCGACGGGACTGCCCGCGAAATTCAAATTTAATTTGGTTTTTCGCAATTTGTAAACTAATACGACAACGTAGGCTTATGGTATTTTAATTGTGACAGTAGCAGTAACATCCTCACAGGTTTACATAAAAATCTTTACTTGAAAGGGTCCAGTTTAAGAAATTAATTCTCGTATCGACTGTTCTCACAAATTAGTGAGAATAGTCGATAATAGAATTATTTTCGTAAAGATTTTTATATAAACCTGTGAGGATGTTACTGCTATTGTCACAATTAAAATACCATAAGCTTACGTTGTCGTATTAGTATACAAATTGCGAAAAACCAAAGGGCTAGCTTTGTATAATATATATTGTCGATGGTGTATGCCAATAATTATATTAGGCTTTTGTTTCGACGGTTTGACGTGTCTTCGAATAAAATGGCGTATTGAAATGACCATGGTTATTTACTTCTTGCATATTTCAGTGGCGACGAAGATGTGATTATATAAAGAACCTTTTTTGCCAACGTATTCAACATCCTGCAAACGACGAATAAGTACCACTTGTTGCACACGGTCAAAGACTTTCTCATAATCAATGAAGGAAATTCATACATCAGTTTGCATGTCTCTATATTTTTGGACTAGTATGTTTATAGCAAATAATGCTTCGCAGGTTCCAACGCCAAATCTAAATCCAAACTGACTCTCATTGAAGTAGTTGTCACATTTATTTCTAATCCCTTGAGAGCTGATAAGTAGAAACATCTTTGGAACATGACTCATGAGGCTGATAGTGCGATATTCATTGCATTTCTTAACATTCCCAAGATGTTGCAATGATTCCTTGACATGTGTCTGCGAACATATTGTTTTCTATATATAGTTTTACAAATTCTTTTTGACTTCAGTGTCCAAAATTGGTTTAACTTTATCATCAACTAAAGTGTTTATATACGGACACCCTTCGCAGGTCCTGCCATTTCTATGCAAATTAAAATAATCATGTTTTCGCTCATACTGTTCTATCACCAAACATTTGTTTTCGTGATAATATGCTCTCGCAGCACAATGATTTTATACATTTCAAGTAAAAATTATAGGTGATGATATGTCTGGAATAATATTTTTGTTAAAGTTTGCAATATTTCCGTTATTAATTCTATTTACTTGATTAATGCGATAAGGAAATACGTTCTTTTTTGAAAATGAAATATTGCTTCATTACCATCGCATAAACATCAACGCCTTCTCCACCAAAATCATTACCAGCACACTAGAACTCATTACCTTCAGTAACTGAAAACTTCAAATGCATATATCTCTGAAATTCATGGGTGCAATTTGATATAACTTGGTCATTCTTATTGATTTCACCTATATTTTAGTTTAGTTCAGCAATTTTCACAATTTAAAAAATTCTCTTATTTTCTCCGATTTGCGCCAAATCAGAGAAGTACCCATGAAACGCGTGACGGAGAGAGCCCTGTTAAGTAGGTAATATTATAGATCCGTTTAACCGATTTTGACGAAATTTGATACAGAAAATAGTAGCCCGAACGCAAGGTTCGGGCTACTTTTTGTCCTAGAAACTATGCCTGGAAAATTTTAGCAAATTTTGGCAAACATTATCAAGACGTAGGTAGTAGGTAATTATAGGAAAAGGAGAGAAAGAAATTAGGTAAACTTGACTCTACAGTTAGCTGTAAAAATAATTTTAAAAATGTAGATAGGTAGGTACATAATAAAGCTAATGGATATTAAAATATGAATAAAAATCAACACACATTTTTAGTTTTCATTTTATTAAATCAACAAGTTTAAATATTTACATTACAAGAACAATACTTAATTTTATCACTGTACATTTATAATATACATCCGTACTAATATTATAAATGCAAAAAGTTTGTCTGCTACCTTTTCACGTCCCATCATCCAATTTGGATGAAACTGGTACAAGATATAGCTTGCATCCTTAAAACATAACACTTACTTTTTGTCTTGGGAAATCAGATTGTTTCACGGGATTATCAAAAAGCTAAATTCTATGAGTTCGAAGCCGCAGACATCATAGCAATTTTAATAATAGTAATTTAGGACTCGATCATGTCTTAACTATTTACAAGAATATTTATATTATAACCTTTACATGTTTAATTAGACTAAATTTTAAACTAATCTTAAATAATATTTTAGAATTTTTGTATATAAAAAACCACTGTTCAAACCATTGTCTTTATGGTACGGCCTCACTATTGGCATTTGGCAAATTACCTTCCGACTCTGTTCGGGATACTTATGGTGAATGTCTTGTGAATAGCGAATTTTTCATTAATAAGTTTGACAAATCAGCCGGCCAACAGACGTATATTGTGTAGACGCGAATAGTCCTCTCTGTGGTATATTATTAGATATATTATGCCGGAAAAACAAAGAATTCCTCAAACAAAACAAAAGATCAGCGCCTCAATAGCTTAACAGACTGAATTCTGAAAGATCGGGGTTCAAACCCAACCCGTAACGTACGTTTATCGTACCTACTACGTGTGCAAGCTTTACGCTTAGCTGGTAGGGCTAGAGAAATATTAGTCATGTTAATGATATCACGAATCATTTACCAAATCCCGACCGTACAACTGAACCATTGCAGTTATCATTTCCTTATCTACAGTTACTTATTACTATTTTCCTTGAAATTTGACTACTTGGCACTTTTTTCCTCGTCTTTGGTGTCTGGCACTTCATTCCATGTCTGCGTCTCGCAGGAGCCGAAGATGACGAAGAACAGGTTGAAGGAGAAGTAAATAGCAGACGACACGTAGAAGACGATCCGCCATTGGTGTGGGTCAGTCTGGAATTTTTATTTTATTTTATTGAAAAGGCTCACAAAACAAGATCTAAGTAACAATATTTAATAGGTGTACAGTTTTTTGTATGTAATATCCGTCAGGTCAATTTTTTCGTATAATATGTAGCCTACGTCACCCGGACCATAATAACGAATCAATTGACACCTCATTCATCAAAATTGGCTTAGTAGTTTACGCGCTACCGTGGAACACACATAAAAACAAACCTGCATAGATAAATTACATTGTCTGCTAAAAGCATAACCCTTCTTTTTGGCTTTGCCATAGTCGGGTAAAAGTTAAGGGTATTTACCTCATCTTGGAGCATAGCGCCGGCCGCAAGGGGCGCGATGATAGAAATGCAGTTGGCGAAGCAGTTGGTGATGCCCATCAGAGTGCCGGCAAAGTTGGGCGCCATGTCAATATGCACTAGCTGTAACATAGTTATTGGTACAAGTTTAGATTGCATACTTAAAAATTACATTAGGAAAAAGTTAAATTACCTGAAATCCTTTTTACAAATAATTTTGCAAATCGGTCCAGCTCACTTATTAAAAGAAGAAAGAAGAGAGTATCAGATTGATAGCTACCTATCAATCTGATATATTGTTTCACATTTAATTTTATTCCATTTACAAACTAACGGTCATGTGGTAACATAGAAGTTCTTTGCAAATATTTTTTTACTGTTTGCATATCATTGTATGCCTTATGAGTCATACAGTATCATCTTACCATGAATCCAGTGTAGTGTCCAGCGTTGAGGCCGACGACGACGGTCAGGAGCGCGACTGCCAGCGCCACGTGCCCCGCCGGCACGTACGACAGACCGATGAGGGCCAGCGCTGGGCCCCACTGACCTACAAAGCAATCAGAGCACAGCATTATAGCCTGATAAGGAACAGTCCTTGGAGTCCTTTTTGTCCGTAAAAATAGATCGCTTACAACGCACAGGAGGGACTAAAATACCCCGTAAAAAGTCCCCCTAGTAGCCGAGGAGTGAGGATATCGACAGACAGGACTGCACAACAGTACGGAGGAGTCCTACACAAAGAGAACTACCGTTGTTCTAAGGCGCGTCAAACACACACCGCGGATTTTAGTACGCGTTGTCCCAAGAGTAAAGGAAAGGACATAGGCTACTTCTTATACCGGAAAATCAAAATAAAATAAAAATATTTTTTATTCAATTAAACTTTTACAAGTACCTTTGAATCGTCCAATGCATCTACGACTGGTTCAAATGCCAACGGGTTTCCTCGGGTTTTTTTTAAACTTAGTCCACACTAACAAAGTCAGGGGCATCAGTTTTGTGCAAAAAGCTTAGGCTGAGATCTATATAGCGTACTTTACTTTGCTCAGACTTAAGACTTATATCGCTGTCTCGTTTTAACAGATAAAACGAGACAGCGCTATAACGCTGGCATAAATCTGTCTCATTTTAACTGAAATGTAAGTCTAAGTCAAAGTGTGCTTTACAGATTTATTTACCGAGAGAGTTGGAGAGTTTCCTGCTCGCCGTGATGCTGACCCACTTCCTCTTCAGGGTGTAGTCTGACACGAAGCCGATCGGGAAGCTTAGTATGTACATGGCTAAGTACGGCAGTGCGGACATTACGCCATTCTGAAATACATAAAGTAAATGAATAAATAAATATTCTGTTATTTGGGATCATAATGCTGTGGCGCCACAGGTTGACACGATTAGTAGTGCGGGTCTTCTCCGTTTGGTCGGAATGGCCAAGCGGGGGTACGGGCCTCGACACGATTATGAACGTTGGATGGATTTTTCACAACAATGTCACTAGATGGCTCCACAATCATCTTCAATCACTCACTATAATAATAATAATAATAAGCCTTTTATTTTTCTCTCTTCATTTCACATTTGATTATTTTACAATATAATTTATACTAGTCGTTATGAACAACATCATATTAAACAATTATAACTAATCTTACAGTTCATTAATATTTTTAGATAAACAAAAAATTACAAAAACTAAATTACATTTTTAAAATAGTATAAAGTAGTATACCTAAAGTTATTATAGATGTTATTATAATTCAATTTATTTTACTAAGTCTTATTAAGTATTCCTATTCAGTAATTACTATTCATAATATGTACATTAAAATTGATTACTAATCTTACAATAATTTACATTCTTTTTATAAACAAAAATTTATCTATGTCAAATTACATAACAACAATTCAATTTATCTAGTTATGTCAAATTACATTACAACAATTCAATTCATCTATGTCAAATTACATTAAACATACAATAGAGTAGTACAATAGAGAGTATAATTATTATTTATTATTGAATTTATTTCAAATGATTTTCAATTTAATTTATTTTACTATTATTCTTATTCTGTAATTTATCGCTCTATTATTCTATCTCTTTCTACTTGATTTTTTTTTTCTTTTTTTTTTAATTATGTTAACATGTTTATTAATATACATATATATCTGTTAGTGTGAAGATGAGAAACCCTCTTGGGTGTAGGCCTCCTCCAAAACTGACCAGTTTTTCCTATTTTTTGCCAACTCCTTCCAGTCTCTGCCCGCAACGGATATGATATCATCTTCCCATCTAGAGTTAGGTCTTCCGCGTCTTCTTTTGCCTTGAGGTCCGATCCACGTAGTGACTTTTTGAGTCCATCTCTCGTCCTGCAGTCTCGCAATATGGCCGGCCCATTTCCACTTTAATGAGAGAGCATGTTTTAGGAAATCTATCATATTTGTTTCTTCTCTTATATCTGATGCCTTAAATTTTTGAATTTTTTTAATATTTAAGAGACTGCGCTCCATAGCTCGTTGACATACTCTTATTTTGTTTCTTATATTTTTGGTAAAAACCCAGGTTTGAGCGCCGTAGGTAAGGCACGGAAGCACGCAAGAGTCCATGGCAATTTTTTTGAGAGTTACTGGCAATCGATTTTTAAAAATTTCTTTCATCGACCAGTACTTATTCCAGGCCATTGTTATTCTTCTTTCCACCTCTTCGGCATTACAATGTGGCTTAAAAGATATTTGCTTTCCTAGGTAGATGTATTTTTCCACATACTCTAGGATGTTTTCGCCCACATAAATGGGAAATTGGTTTGCGTTTGTCATAACTTTTGTTTTCCCTTCGTTCATTTCCAAGCCGAATCTTAGGCTGGCTTCATGTAGAGTCTTTACCATGTATTGCATGTCTCTACTATTTTCGGCGAAAATCACTAGATCATCTGCAAATCTTAAGTATGTTAGAGAGGAACCTTTGATTTTTATGCCCAAATTTTCCCAATGTAGAGTTTTGAAAATTGATTCTAATACTGCTATAAATATTTTTGGAGAAAGAGGATCTCCTTGTTTGACGCCTCTATTTATTTCAAATGGCGGTCCAATTGTTTCCAACTTTACTCTACTTTTACTCCTTTTATAAATATCCTTTATTATATTTATATAATTACTATTTATTTTGCAGTCTTTGAGGGCATCCCATATGCATGTATGGAAAATTGTATCGAACGCTTTTTTATAGTCAATAAATGCTACATATAGAGATGCTCTTTTTTCTTTGTATTTTTCTAGTATTTGCTCTACCGTATGGATGTGGTCCATTGTGGAAAAACCCTTGCGGAAGCCAGCTTGTTCCTTAGGTTGGTTTAAATCAATCTGGTCGCTTATTTTACTGAGCAGACAAGAAGAAAAAAGCTTATAAAGACAGCACATCAAGCTTATTGGGCGGTAATTTTGTACATCTTTAGGATCTCCTTTTTTGTATAGTAGAGTAATGTGTGATTCTACCCATTGATGAGGGACTGACTCTTGAATTATTATTAATTTAAATAGTTTATTTAGAGGGGTTATCAAGATGTCCGCAGCGTATTTGATGGCCTCATTTGGTATGTTGTCCGGACCTGTGCTTGTGGTATGAAGCGAGCCAATAGGGAACTTGCAATTTACAAAACATGGATACCTAGCTTGCAAGAGAAACAAAAAATCTCTACCAACCGAAAAGCTATTCTAGAGACAGCATCTAAATTCTATAAAAAGCTCTATGACACAAGCATGAATTCGGAAACGCACTTCATACACAACATAGAGAATGAAGGGAATACAATAAGAGAGGAGTGGAACGAACTTGACATACTCAATGCAATTAAACGCCTGAAAACCAATCACTCACTATGAAGCCTGAATCACGCTAACGAAGTTTTAATCCCAGAAGACTATATTTTTATACAACTTTAGAGATAAAACGGTCGGATCAACTGAGTCTTGAGCATGATACCAACTTGGAGGAAAATCTTCCTACTGATACAGTCAAGCCTACGATAAACTGCTTGAGACGTGAAGATCGCCTTCCAGGGCATTGGGAGTTTCTGTGTGAATGCAAGCAAGTAACCATGCTCACCGCTTTGATATCGACGCCCAGCACTTGCTTCATGTAGGACGGCATCTCCGTCATGAGGGTCCAGAAGCCCCAGTTCTGCCCGCAGTGGGTTACGATCAGCGAGATGAACGGTAGAGACGTGAAGATCGCCTTCCAGGGTGTTGGGAGTTTCTGTGTGAATGCAAGCAATATTATTTGTGACTTGAAGATTACAGGCGAAATATTTGGTTGAGAAAAACATAATTCTTTCATCATCATTATATATCCATCAACAACCCACTAATGAGCATGGGTCTCCTGTCAGTCAAACCCCTGACCTCTCCCCCTCCCTAATTCAAAATTCAAAATATTTTTATTCAATTAAACTTTTACAAGTTCTTAATAGGCTATCATCCCTTGATTTATAATTCCTTATTGCTCGAGAAAAATTCTTACCTTATGTTGAGTCCCGACATGCCCCAAAGAGTTCTGAATGTACATCTTCTCATCTTCCCCTATCATCCGGGAGGTTCGCGGGGAGTCAGATCCGAGGAACACGTAGGCTACGACCCAGATCACGCCGAGGGTTCCGTTGGCGTAGAAGATGGCCGGCCAGCCCCATGCAGCTGCGATGAAGCCTGAGACCATCAGCTGCAAAGCAGTTCCTAGTTGAGCACCTGGTGGACAATAGTTAATAAAATACTTGAGTTATTTTGTTGAGTTATTAACAGGAACCTTGCGATAGCCCTTGCAGCATGCGACACTAGATTTGTCTTACCTGCGTAGATCAAAGTGCTCAAGCGACTCTTCTCTTCCAGGGGCACCCACTTGCCAATGAGGTTATGCATAGAGGGGAACAGGAACCCCTGCGACAGCCCTTGCAGCACGCGACATGCACACACCAGTTGCCATCCACCCTGAAATGTGGCCATTTTAAATTTATTACCATCGTCATCAGACTGTGGAGTGTGAATATCCACAATTGGATAAAGCCTTCCTTAATGAGGGTCGGAGGTCTTTGATCTTCCTGATTCAGTCATTTTCAGCTAGCCTACGCACCCTACTCCACGCTCAATAACTGGATTAAGCCAGGAGTTAGTTCAGTTTAAGCAATTAACTATGACTTGCTTTTACGATGAAGAAAAATATCGCGAGGAAACCTGCATATCTAAGAGTTCTCCATGATATTTTTGAAGGTGTGTGAAGTCTGCCAATTCGCATTTAGCTAGTGGACTATTGCATAAACTAATAATATAATAAATAAGAACAATAGTAATAAGAACTAATGCAGATGATGCTCAGCACCAAGCTACTAATCCTGATCACCAGTGATCTGTAGGCTCATATAGTCCTTATAGCTTACGTAATACGAGCCGATGGGTATAAGCAGCGACACCGCAGAGTTGACGCCGATGCAGATGGTGACCAGCACCATGCCTCCGAATTTGGCTGCCAGCTCGCCGCCAGGGATCTGCAGGATGATGTAGCCCCAGAAGAAGGATGACAGGATCACACTCTGGGTCTGCATGTTCCAATCGAAGGACTGCGAATAGAAAAAGTAAATTTTGTCACAGCTTGTCTATCGATCCTCTAAGCAGGTCGGAGAAGCCCTACGATAGAATAGAATAGAAATATTTTTATTCAATTAAACTTTTACAAGTACTTTTGAATCGTCAAATGCATCTACCACTGGTTCGAAATGCCTTTCCTACCGAGAAGAACCAGCAAGAAGACAAAATTTGGCTTAAAAATTGCGCTAAATGTTCAGGACGAGCACAAAACATTGTATTTACCCTGGTGTTTCGCTGGAAGTAACTGAAAAGTACGTCACAATGCTTTTATCGCTTTTGCTTTGCGCCCAAGAAGCGCTGTAAAAGCCACAAGAAAGTTTTATCGCCCTAGTTGTATTCAGTATGAATGGGCTATAATTAATGTCACACATTGTCACATGATTAATTTGCCCATGATTTGTTATGAATACTGCGATTTATGCGTCCCGCGGCATCAAGTGGGGTGAGTGAGATATTTCGTGATACCTATCTACGTTAAGATAGTATGTATCTATTGTGTTAGATCCACTTAAAATAATAATAATAATCTTAAGAGCAGATAAAGACAATGTTTTGTAGATAACAAGTGACATAGCATTTGACATTGTTAATCTGATTAGCCTTTGAAGATTTTAAATTTTCGCAATAAAAAAACAATTGCTTTACAACATGGATGTATGAATACTTTACAATTGCAATTTTGATTAAAAAGCAATATTGAAATCTCAATGTAATCGTGCATACCGTAAATAAAGCTCTTTTCTCCGAGCCTCTAAAGGACTTGAATTCGTGGATTTCGTTTATTTACACTAACATCTAGATAAAAAGAAGGACCTGGGAGTTCTCAAGAGAAGTAAGAAACATCGAGGCGACAACGTCGTTGGTAAGTGCCAAATGGTGGTCAAATGTTGAATGAAGAGCTGGCTGTATCTGGGCAAGGACAGGGAGAAGCGGAAGAGGTTGGGGGAGGCCTTTACCCGCGAAGGGGCTCATGTTCCATAGCAAAAATTGTTCACTTACTAACCAAACTAACTTAGGAAAATAAGGGAAATATAATAACTAACAAAACTAATCTACTATGTAACTAATTAAGGAATATGAGTAATAAAAAGACTTTATTTATTTATTTATAACCTTATTATAGCCCTTTTAGGGTTCCGTACTTCAAAAGGAAAAACGGAACCCTTATAGGATCACTCTGTTGTCCGTCTGTTTGTCTGTCTGTCCGTCCGTCCGTCCCCGTCCGTCGTGTCTGTCAAGAAAACCTATAGGGTACTTCCCGTTGACCTAGAATCATGAATTTTGGTAGGCAGGTAGGTCTTATAGCACAAGTATAGGAATAAATCTGAAAATCGTGAATTTGTGGAAAAAAATTAAAATGTTTCAATTTTCAAAGTAAGATAACTATACCAAGTAGAGTATCATATAAAAGGGCATAACCTGCACATTTCAAAACAGATTTTTATTTATTTTTATAAATTGCAGTTTTTGATATATCGTGCAAAATGTCGGAAAAATACCCAAGTACGGAACCCTCGGCGCGCGAGTCTGACTCGCACTTGGCCGGTTTTTTTCAATGATTTTACGTCAGCATAGCGTAATATTTGACATACGGTCGATTCAGGATCAATTCGAGAATTCTCTCACTCTAGTTCACTTTATTTGCATCCACTCATATAGGTACTTGAATGACTGAAACACTTTCCGGTCTTAGAATAAAAACCCTTTCCGATATAATAAGGTCATAATGTCTCGAATTGGGGAACAGTAGCTCGGTAGGAGGTTCAAAAATGTCAATTTTAACTTTTCCAATAAAATACTTTTAAACCTTCTGTCACTCTGGACAATGCAACTCTAAAAGAGAAAACTTGTGAAATAAAACTCGTTCAATATCAATTTTTCTTTTCTGTAATTCTTGAAATTCATAAAATAGGTATAAGTTTTAGACTAAAATTGTTTAATGAAGATAATTACATATTACTTAACCCTAAACCAGATTAACGGAAGAATACCTGAATTTTTTTTTAACTTTTTTTATTCTAATATTTTTAAGGGGCTTTTTATAGGTGTCCTATATGCCAGCCCCATCGGTACAATCTAAATTAAAATTAAACTAGGTATATACCTAAAACTACAACAATTTGAGAGAATCACTAGCAAATTCATACACTTTCATTGCCGAAACGCTCAAAGGTTTATTTTATTTGTTTTGTTGTTTAACTACACGATGCCTGCGACTTCACAGGATTTTTAAAAATCCCGTGGGAGGTCTTTGATTTTCGGTGTCTTTATGAATATCTATGCAAATATCGTCACTCCGATGCTGCTTGATTGAAGTAGCAAACACCAAACACATATTTTCGATTTTATAATAATACCTACTATTAGCGTTCCACTCCGGCTTCGCACGGGTAGATTATTTGAAAATAAAACATGTCTTTTGTTACTCAGGAATAATGTAGCTTTTTACTGGTGAAAGAATTTTCAAAATCGGTTCAGTAGTTCCAGAGATTACCCCTACAAACATACTTACTAACTTTACCTCTTTACAATACAACAATATAATTATGACAGTGTAGAAGTGTAGATGAGTATTATATAGATGAGTAGTGATGTCAAATTAAGAGGGCTCTCTCCGTCACTCGTTTCATACAATCGTAGTTCCAATTTCATTTGAATATTAAGCAACCAAAGTCCATGAAATTTTGCAGACATATTCTAGAAACTAATATCTGTGTCTGTGGTGTTCTAGATTTTTCTAAAAATATGTAGTTTTAAAATTACAGGGGTTCAAAGATTTGTATGAAAATTTCTAAGACCGCGTAACTTTGAAACCGAATATTTTAACAGAAATCTGAAAAACCACACATAGATATTAGTTTCTAGAATATGTCTGCAAAATTTCATGGACTTTGGTTGCTTAATATTCAAATGAAATTGAAACTACGATTGTATGAAACGAGTGACGGAGGGAGCCCTCTTAAGCCCAAAGGTCCGCGTGGACTACACGAATTTCAAACCTCTATATTATCCTCTTGTATGTTTGTCTATGCGTCTGTCTACCTCTCCGCAATTTCAAACAACGAAAGTTCAATGAGCATTAGCGAATAAATCTGTAGTTCAGCCATTATGAACGTGCAAACCGAGTTATTAATCATTTTTACCGGACCTCTCGCTCGCACTTACAGGCCTATACTGAAACCTGATTGGTGATTACACACATCAGTGTCATAAATGTGTGTAACAGTAAAAAAAAAAAGAATTTGTCGATAACTACTGCTAGCCCCAGCTATCTTTATCGATAACGACTTCTAAAGCATTCTCACAAAAGTATGATCCTAATGATTGTGACGCAATTCGCACGTTCATAATGGCTCAACTGTACGTACATCGTCCTGGGCCCTGTCCGTCATAGCGACGATCGCCATGCTCATGTTGACTCGCATCGCGAACGCCAGCACCAGCGCGAGGAACAGCATGAACACCTGCACATGACGCACCCCCAGCACCGAGCCTGAAAAACGTTATTATACAGGTTGTTATTAGAATGCTAGCAAAAACAGCGCTATTATTATCTACCTACACTAATATTATTATAAGTATTTTTAAAAATTCCTTGCAACTTGGTACTATCCAATACTAGCACTTCTCCTCTCAGCAAAGGTTGCCTGGTAGAGATTGATCCAAGCAATAAGGCTGCCTTTGCACACAATTGTTTTTTTCTGTTTTCTTCTTTCTGTGTTGTGATTCTTTACATGTGTTTTTGTGAGCAATAAAGTGTTCTATTCTATCTATCTATCTATTACAAAAAGTTAAACACCATTCTACACGGGCATGATTTGTATAGTAATTAGATAAGGCTGGCTTTAAGTTTTATTCTAATATTTTCAATAAAAATCTAAGAGGTAGAGTTTGTAAGTTTGTTAGAAGTGATCTCTAGAACTGCTGAACCGATTTTGAAAATTCTTTCTCCAATAGAAAGCTACATTTTTCTTGAGTAATATAGGCTCTATTTTGTTTTCAAGCACCCATGCATAGCCGGGGCGGGCTGCTAGTATTAGATTAACATAATCCAATACCAATAAGCATTTTGCTTAAACGTGTAGTTTTAATGTTTTAGTATATTTCAAACCCGCAATTGTTTAATGTATAGCGTGTAATACTCGGGGTCAACGCCCCGCCTACGACATAGCATTGACCCCGTATGACCTTTCTACGCAAGGTTCATTGACTTTAAGTGTCAGTCACATGTTTTATTTCCGATACATTGCGAACTTATAAAAATACACGGTTTTGAATTTTTTTTGCGTTTTTTTATCACCTGTCTTCGTTTTTTTAGCGTTCTAATACTAGTATACATAGAAAATGACAATAATTTTATTAATATTATCAACACCGTACCTAAAGCCCAACCTGTGGGTTATTCCACTAACGATTTTGGTTTTACCGTAGTTTTTGCAGCAATTCTCGCTGAATTACGCAAAAAAATCTTAATTCACGTGTATGAAGTCGCAGGCATCACCTATTTAGTACAGAGATAGCTTGCATCCTGGAGACTGGTAGTAGATAGTTTTTAGGGTTCCGTACCTCAAAAGGAAAAAACGGAACTTTCATACGATCACTTTGTTGTCTGTCTGTCTGTCAAGAAAAACTATGGGGAGGTACTACATACTTCCCGCTGATCTAGAAGCATGAAATTTGACAGGTAGGTACGTCTTATAGCACAAGTAAAGGAAAAAAACCGAAAACGGTGAATTTGTGGTTACATCACAAAAAAATTAAATGTTCATGAACAAAAAATAATCCAAATAATATAATTAGTTTTTCAATTTTCAAAGTAAGATAACTATACCGAGTGGAGTATCATGTGAAACTAGGGCCTTTACCTGTATGTACATTCTAAAACAGATTTTTATTTATTTTTATGCACAATAGTTTTTGATTTACTTATCGTGCAAAATGTTACGAAAAATACTTGAGCACTGAACCCTCGGTGCGCGAGTCTGACTCGCACTTGGCCGGTTTTTATCTAAAACCTGGTCAAGTGTGAGTTGTTTCAGTATAGACTTCAATTAGGTATCCATTCGAACTACATAATTGTAATAGTTACACAGCTAAGAGCCATTATAGACGCATTCCCTCCAGGTTGATTGCTTCTGCGGTATTGGGCAAAGGACCGATAACAGAGCAATCGTCTTGCAACTAATTGATTGTTGCTAGGTATGCGTGACGTCACATACCTACAGCTGTTACAATAACATTAGGTAGGCACTTACTCTACCAATGCATATGACGTAAACTAGACGCTACTCACAGTAATCACAATTTATAATAATTTACTCTACAAAACTCAAAATATTGTGAACTAGCTGATAGCTGAGTTTGGGTCTTAAAAATCCCATGGGTTATCATACGAAAGGGCTTTATCTGTACATTCTAAAACAGATTTTTATTTATTTTTATGTATAATTTTATCGTGCAAAATATTGGAAAAATACCCGAGTACGGAACCCTCAGTGCGCGAGTCTGACTCGCACTTGGCCGGGTTTTTAAACCTATTGTATAATAACTAAATCTATTACACCTGAATTTAATTAACCTTGAATATTTTCTGCGCAAAAGTCCTTCACATCAAAAGTATATCTTCATTACGTCATATATTTCATTAAAATATCATCATGCAAATTTCTAATGGTATATGATTTTAATTCAAGATTTTTTTTTACTATAAAAATGTTGGTACTATAATGTGGTATATTTAAATGAACGTTTTATTTCTGTAACTAGAGTGGCATTTTAATTAAATAAAATTTAAAAAGCTATCAAAATGTAACTCGTTTTGGTGGCTTTGTATTTTATTCGCCGACAAGGTTATCAAGGGACAAATTAAAAAAAGTATTGCAAATTCGCGCTTAATTGCAAATTGTGATAGTATCTATCAGTCACTTGGTTGTAGTAACCCTCTATTCCTTAAACACTTCTTCCTCTCCTGCTTTGGGGCTATGCAGGTTCATAAAAAAAAAATTGAAAATTTTATTTAAAAATTTATTTATTTATTTATTTATCTAATTTAAGTAGGTACATGCGTTTCGTGGAGTCCTCAAAAAGTCGAAAGAAATAAAGAAACTGTTTATTTGGTGCCACAAAAATAAGATAACATACTATAGCTTACCTATAGGTATAAAATCGAAATATAATGAGATGCGTGGTGTGTGGTACCAAAATGGATTTATCATGCGAAATGTCGGAAAAAATACCCGAGTACGGAACCCTCAGTGCGCGAGTCTGACTCGCACTTGGCTGGTTTTTTCAAAAAAAGAGTGAGTAGGCTCTTTCTAGGCAGACGCGCTCTACCATAGGCTGCATCATCGCATACTATTACCTATGATTCCATTCAAGCGCAATTTTTTTTAAAACTAAAATAATATTGTAAGGATGTGCTTGACTGCAATCACACCAAAGTAGTAAAAATCCCATAATATATTTACTTAATCGAATAAAAAAAGCCTTTTCAACGAGTTCTAAAAGGAAGTCACTATTGTATGTTAGGTCACCAAGAAGCTACTAATAATATTGTTAAAAAAAAACTCACTCGGTTTTTTGATCACAACCTCGTCAACTACCATTTTCAGTTCAAAAAATCACTAACCAAATACTAAAACTAGTTTATATTTTTGAAAGTTAATCGATCGATTGAACTTGATCGATATTTTTTCGCAACCGCTGCGCGTGCGCCCTGCACTCTTGTTAACACAGCACTCGATGTTATTGATAGTTTTTTCACAATCAGGCTTTGTTTCCATTATATGCCGTTATTTAACATTATCTTGTCAGTCAAGGCACGGTAATATTAATTACCGTGGTCAAGGGTTACATTTTTAGATACAGACATATTTTTAACATTCATTAAAATTAAATTAAAATAAAAAGCGATGATAGAAAAAAATAGGCTAGTGGTTAAGAAGTCCAGCTCCTTTTCGGGAGATCAGGGGTGCGATTCTGGGCACACACATCTAACTTTTTTGAGTTATGTTCGTTTTTAGGGGTCCGTACCGTAACAAAAAACGGAACCCTTGTAGGATCACTTTGTTATCCGTCTATCTGTCTGTCTGTCCGTCCGTCCGTCCGTCCGTCCGTCGTGTCTGTCAAGAAAACCTATAGGGTACTTCTCGTTGACCTAGAATCATGAAATTTGGTAGGTAGGTAGGCTCTTATAGCACAAATAAAGGAATAAATCCGAAAACCACGAATTTGTGGTTACATCACAGAAAAAAAAAATGTGTTTTAATTTTCAATGTAAGATAACTATACCAAGTGGGGTATCATATGAAAGGGCTTTACTAGTACATTCTAAAACAGATTTTTATTTATTTTCAAGCATAATAGTATTTGATTTATCGTAAAAATGCTAGAAATCCCTAGTACGGAACCCTCGGTGAGCGAGTCTGACTCGCACTTGGCCGGTTTTTTAATGTAAAACATTACAGCTGACTTTTTAACGCATTTTCATAAAACTTATCAGATCTTAAAACGTAACACAGTGAATCCGAGCCACTGTCTTTGACCTAAATTGTTCATATTAAAATAACATTAATATTTGGAAAAATCTTTGACGACAAAAGTAATGAGCTGCACCGCTATTTAAAACTCATTTTTATTATCTCATATTAAATTATTATGAAATTAATGAACTGACTAGATAATTATATTATTATCACCCACGGCTATGCTATCGTGGGAATTTCAAAAAATACCACCTTATTCCTTGTCTACATAACAAAGAAAAACTGTGATTTTTAGCGTCTTAGGTTCAAGGATTTGGTCTAGACGTTAATGAGTCAGTCAGTCAGTGATCAACCTTTTTGTTGTATAAGAAGATAGAGTAAGTAGGTATGTTTAAAATATTTTTACCAGTTATATTGATTTTTTACTCGTATTTATATTAACACCGGCATAAGTAAATATAAATGATACCGCATTTCCGCAATATTTAACCATTTATACAAATATAATTCAAAAGTACATACTCCTTGAGCCTCCAACCGAGAATCTAAATTCTCACTTCTAAACAATTTATTTACAGATCTGTGAACAACTTTGTGACTTTGGCACGGATTAATACCCATAAAGAATCTAATTAGTAACGTAGTCTAAATATATAAAACTAGTGACACCCGCGACTTTGTCCGCGTGGATTTAGGTTTATTGAAATCCCGTGGGAACTCTTTGATTTTCCGGGATAAAAAGTAGCTTATATCCTTCCCCAGGATGTATACCAAGTCTGTACCAAATTTCATTAAAATCGGTTCAGCGGTTGTGTCGTATAAACGTAGCAGACAGACAGACACACTTTCGCATTTATAATATTAGTATGGATGAAAAGCTAACTGACGGACTGACGGGATGTAGACATCCCCTTACAAAGGATTTTTGAAAATTTAACTCCTAAGTAGAGTTACTGTAATATAGTTAATATAATATGTGTTTGAAATTTGTGCACAGCACAAGTCACGGGCATAAACTAGTTACCTGTGTTTTGTTCATTGACGTATCGGTGCAAGCAATGGAAACGGTGAACAACATTGGCATTGAATGTTTTAGAAGCGAGGAAGCAAATTACCCGTCATGGCGTGATGAGCTGTGGTACTGAAGGAAACTCTACGCGCTATAAGTGATACAATCTTACAGTTTATTGCAGAAGGCTGAGACAAACTAATTAATTCTATGTGCAAATGGCACGTGGATCATTTTGATACCTCTGACTAAATAAATACGTAGACAGACCAAATTACCCATAATATAAAGACCCACCCAAATTACGCATACCTACTTATAAATTACTAGAGGATGCCCGCGACTTCGACCGCGTGGATTTAGGTTTTTAAAGATCCCGTGGGAACCGTTTTATTTTCCGGGATAAAATGCCTATGTCAATTACAGGGACGCAAGCTACCTCGGTACCAAATTTCATACAAATCGGTTAAGCGGATGGGTTTTTAGGAATCCCGTGGGAACTTTTTGATTTTCCGGGTTAAAAAGTAGCCTATGTCAGTCCCCGGAATATAAGCTAAACCTGTACCTTTCGTCAGAATCGGTTAAACTGTTGGCCCGTGAAAAGGTAGCAGACAGACAGACATATTACTTTCGCATTTATAATTTTATTTATTTACTTTTTCAAACCTACATCTTACATAATATTAGTATGGATTATATTTTATTCCACAAAAAATTCTAAATGTCTGAATTGATATACATCCAAAATCTGGATATGTATGGGGAATCCTTACAACATCCCGATTCCCGAATGATGATCCTGGCTTTAATTTTTTTGAAAAAATTCTATGTGGGGGGTCAGCAGCTCTATGGCGCCATTTTCAAATGTATTTTTTTTTGTTTTGGTAGGGCTGTCGTGTTTTTTTTAAGTAGGTACGGCTAGTTATGTGGTGTGTGTCGGTGCTGTATATTGCTTGCTTTTCCTGCTTCTTTAAAAGTAGGAGGGCGGGCAATGCATATTGCATGCCGCATGTGGTACACATACAGGGTCGTCAGTTTTGGCGAATTACAGTAATTCCTTGTAGGCATATCATGGAATTCCGCAAAGCGACACATGTTTCTGTTCAATATCTTTGTGTAGGTAAATCTATGTAGTGTGGGTAATATCAAAATCTCATTATTCGTTCGTGGTAAGCAATAAATCCTAGGATTTATTGCAGAAGGCTGTTGCAAACTGCACATATTTCAGCTTGAATTCTATTGATGACAGAGTTGCATGGAAACAATCGGCCATACATTCAAATGCACTAGATAACAATGACTGCCTTCCTCGTTTAGAGGCTTAGGGTGCGTGTCCACTGGAGTGAAGTGAAGTGAGCTGATATAGAGAATTCATAGATATAATATATTCAAATATCCAAATGTATTTATAATAATTTAAAGTTCTAAAGCTTTCACTATGGGATATAAATTACACCAATAAATGAATTGTCAAAAGTCTTCATCGATCCCACATTTGTCAAAAAAAATTGTATTCAAGGTCCAAAGTTCACAAGAATGGATGTTTTGCATTTTGCAGCGAAACGGTATATTTTATCATACAATAGGTTAGACAAAGTTGTAGATCATACAAAAATAGTCTTGCATTTTTTTTCATAAGAATCACCATTCCTGAGATATCGCGATTCTAAAAGTTTTCCTTCTTTTAGAAATTTTTGTGAACCTTGACCTTGAATATATTTTTTTGCAAATGTGGGATCTGTATTTTCCGAACAACGAAACCTCATTACACAAAGTAGGTGCAACTTTAGGTATTCATTGAGTTTTCCTTATCAATCATTGTAGTTCGCAGTGAGAGTTATCATTTATCCGCGTTTGATCCAATTCTGTGATTGATTTTATCATAGATCTATAAAACTAAAGTACTTATTGTTGTATCAAAGATTAGCTGACACGCCCTGGTTTCACTATCATCATCATCATTAACATCAACCCATTACTGACCCCTGTCTTCAGAATGAGAAGTGTAGGCCAAAGTCCGCCACGCTGACCAATTAGTGTGGATCGGCATACTTCAAATGCCTTCGAAAACATTACGGAGAACTCTCAGGCATGCAGGTTTCCTCACCATGTTTTCCTTCACCGTAAAAGCAAGTCATATTTTAATTGAACGAATGAACCCCGGACCTCCGCTTTTTAGGGTCCCATACCTCAAAAGGAAAAAGGGAACCCTTGTAGGATCACTTCGTTGTCTGTCTGTCAAGAAAAGGGGATTATAACCTATAGGATACTTCCCATTTACCTAGAATTTGGCTGGTAGGTATAGCTCAAGCAATGAGAAAATCCGAAAACTGCGAATTAGTGGTTACTTTACGAACCCAATTATTTTTATTAAAATGTGTTCGCGATAATTACTTAACTAAATCACATGTAGATGGCGCTGTCCGTCATTAACTTGCAGTGTTGGACATTAAAATGTTATATCTTGCACGTTGGTGCGGAACACTTCGTGTGTGAGTCCGACTTACACTTGACCGGTAATCAACTACAATGGGGTATTGAAAATTGGATTATTGTGGGATTGAACACGTTCGTTGTATCTACTATCTACCTTGGTTTACTTTGTAGTGTGATAAATGCTGCTTAAACCATTTCTAATATAGCATGTACTTACGAGTAAGTACCTGCTTCATCATCATTATCATCGTCTACTGATAGGTGTCCACTGCTGGACATAGGTATTTTGTAGGGACGCAACACTCGCCATAGTCTTGTGCCGCCTGAATCCAGCGGCTCCATGCGACTTTTTAATGTATGGAAGTACCCTATAGGTTTTCTTGACAGACACGACGGACGGAGAGACAGACAGACAAATACCAAAGTGATCCTATAAAGGTTCCGTTTTTCCTTTTCGGAACCCTAAAACACCGTTGCTAAGTCAAAGTCAAAGTCAAAATCATTTATTCAAAGTAGGTACGATTGTACTTTTTTTGATGGTCGACGGTAATTTGTACGATATAGTGGTGAGTGGTGAGAGTAGTATAGTGGTAAGGATCTACTTACTTAGGCATATCCTAAACACTTAATATTTATTCTGGTTTTGCCCAGGTGCAACTTACCAATTCAAAAAACTAAATTTGCATGACCTGTAATAAGTAGTTCTTGTAGGTAAGTACACAATATTATTCCAACAATTTTCCTCGTGAAATTTTTTGAAATGTTTACCTCTGAGGAAACCCCCGTTTCCTTGTTATTTGAAGCTAGTTGTTTCTTGCGACTTTGACCGCGTTTATTAGTTTTCCTAGGAGAAGCAGGTAGAGGTCTACGATATAGAGAAAATCTAGATGCAAAATTAAAATTTTCTAGACTATCCGATTCGAACTATAGGTACATGTCAGTTAATCAATTTCTTCTTCTATATTAGATGATGAAACATATAGTATCCCATGATAATAAAGCAAGTAAAATTGAAACCTGAAATTTTCCAATTGCAAAAGTAAAGTAGAATTAAAATGTATTTTATAAAAAAAAACCTATTATTTTTATACAGGCGCTATTCAAGAAAATATCACTTGGGTGGTTTTTTTTAAATTCCAATGCCTCTTGTAAAACTTTCCATGAGAACGAGTCAGTTAGTTTCAAGACGGGTAATAAACACGAGAGGTCTGTGAGGCTGGATGTCTACAAATAGACACTTTGATCCTTCAAGTTTACCTGATCCTAAACAAACACAATGCCCACCGTTAAATTCTGGTCTAAAAATGATCTATTTACCCTAGCTTTTATTTATATCAAACTAGCTGAAGGCTGACTTTGTCCGCGTGTATTTGGGTTTTAAAAATCCCGAAGGAAATCTTTGATTTTTCGGGACAGAACTTATGAAAGGTAGTCTATTATGACTCACCAGGTCTTTTTAGAAAAAAATCAAAGGTCGTTTGCGGCATGATTGAAGAACAAACAAATAAACACATTTTCGCATTCATCACTAACTCATCGCCACGCCGCGCCGCGCCGCCGCACTACTGAGAACTCCAAGGGCTTAGCAGCCTTCGCACACCTGAGAACATTATGGAGAACTCTAAGGCACGGAGGTTTCCTCACGATATTTTCCTTCACCGTTAAAGCCGGTCACGCGGGGCAGAGATTGACGTCTTTACCGCTTTTTATAATAGGTATTAGTAGTGATTTCATGTAGTTTACTACTACTTTTCATTTACAACTCTACCAGCGCCAAGGTTCAAGATTCCATTGACAAGAGCTTTACCTACTCTTTTCTTATAAATCAAAGTCAAAGTCAAAATCATTTATTCAAAGTAGGCACTACTGTACTCCTTTTGATGGTCAGAATTGTTATAATCTCTGACTCTACGCTTATTTTAATTGAACTTTATCTAAGGGTGAGATCTATAGAGCGCGCTCTGCCTTTGCTTAGATTTAAGACAGAGTTAAAACGAGACAGAGCTATATCTCTCACATAAATCTGTCTCGTTTTAACTCAATCTTAAGTAAGAGCAAAATCAAAGTGCGCTTTATAGATTTCAGCCTAAGACACTTTAAACCTTGGCTCGTCTTTGACCATATCGCCATTGTACGTAATATTATCAGTATACAAAAGACTGTAGAATTCCTCCCAAAAACACAAGCCTGTCTAACAGCCGCAAAATTTTACGCTTATCTTTAACCCTTTAATGAAATTCCGGGGTCTGAAGCAATTTATGGTTTCCAGTATATTTTGCTGACCTTTTTACACCGCCTTTATTTTTGACGCTTGACTAGCGTTGGTTAAAGTTGAACGCATATTTGTGCATATCGTAGCTTTCTCTGTCTATAGTCGTATTCCTCATTACTGAGGGTCGAGACCCCTTTCCATTAATGCCATAATGGTAGGAGTTTTTTAGGAGGAGGGATAATAATGTGGTGGTGATCCTTCCTCATACAACTCGACTAAGAGAACGAAATTTCGACTCATAGGTTAATTTACAGTTATTGCCAGATGTTAGTGATAATAACCGGGACCGACAGCTTAAAGTGCTCACCGAGGCACGTAGAAAACTAAAAGGCCAAATTCAGACCTTTGAAGTCGGTCACCCATCCAGTTACCGACTTGGGACAACGTTGCTTAACAATCACAATCGATTGATATGCGTTGTCACAACTAGGCCACGCGTCCCTCCATCATAGGTTTTACCTCGTCCAAATACTTACTGAGTGACGTTCACATCACCTCATGATTGTGTACTATGATCTTTAACCTTGACACTTTACTCTCACCTAAACAGAGTAAACCACTCAAGAGAGGCTCCGAGGTAATTATTTGATTTGCGAAAGTTTTTTAATTTGAAATTTTTTGAGCTCTTCATAAAAACTTTTGGCTGCAATAAAATATTCTGCGTAGATACCTGCGCTAACGGAACCATTTTACTTTTTGTTTTAAATTCAGTTTAGGAACTTTTTAATGGTGACTGGAAATAATTATCTCAGTTCATTCTAGGTTTAATTTGTTTCATTCATTCCGTCATTACAAGTTTATGAAATTAATTATCAATTTATTTGTGAAACTCAATAATTATTACTGACAATCAATCGTATGTACCGATAAGCCTTTGACTTTGATTTTGACTTTATCATTTTGATAAGAGCGTTTTTTTAAGTATTTATGACTAGATATACGATGTTTTTGCGCGGTATAAACATATGGTGACATATGGGACATACCATCCTGATCTTACTATGTGATATTATAGTACATTGTACAATATTATTAATTGGAATTTTTTTTTTTTAACACTGTAGTTATTAGTAGTTATATACTTTTCACTCTGGAACCTTCTCGGGTTAACTGATAACTTACCTACCAGTTTCGTATATTTTATTTTGCAATTCCTCCAAGTTTAGATTACAGTCAATATATATCAAACTCTGTAATGGATTTTTTCCAAAATCCAATTTTAAAGATGTCGATCTACCTACGGCCGGTGAATAAGGTTTTCGTGGAATTGATTGATTTTTCTACTTGCTTTACTAGATTTTTTTTTTTACGTAAATATAGAAAAGATATCGTACTCTCTCAGTAGGTTCTAGGTTTATTATTAGTAATTTAGTAATTTAACAAATAAAACAGTAATTTTATAACTAGTAATTTAATAAATAAAACAGTAAAATAGATTAAACATCAAAATAATTAAATTCTTTATTCTGTCAACCACTTATCCGTTCTTTGATTCCTTATCATACTCGTATTGTTGCTTATTACTATTCTTTCCTAAGGTTTAATTAAAAAGTACATAATATAATAATAGGAATTGATATAACAATAATCTACATAATATTATGATTTTGAGGATTGCAAGACCAACTTCACTTTAAAGTTTCCTACACGATTTGATATCATTATACAAGTAGGTTGGCTTATGTAATATAAGTTTTCATAACTCATAATATAGAATAAAATTGAGTTAAACTCTTTTGTTTTAAAGTTTAAATGGAAACTTTGTATAATAATAATCTGTGGTACTGAATAAATTGAATTAAAAAAAAAACAAGCTTTAGGTTTTATTTACTCTCTGATGTTACAGTTCTTCTATCTTTGAAAACCATAAAATGTTTTCTAGATACTTACCTATAGGTTCTGAGCGTACAGATCGTATATGAGGTGGGAAAATTACTCTCTACCCATTCAAACACATTTTATTCCATTTATTTTGCTCCATACAAACTCATACAATAAACTATACATATATAACTACTTAAACTATAATATTATTTGTAGCGTCACGTCGAACGTTGGAACCTTCAGGCTGAAATCTATAGAGGACACATACACTTTGACACTGTACGAAAATGAGACAGCGTTATATACCTACTTAGGTGACATAAATCTGTCTCGTTTTAACTGAAACTTAGGCCTGAGAAAAGTCAAAGTGCAGATCTTAGATCTAATGTTACTTAAATACTAAAAATCCATTGTGCTATTTCAATTACTGCTTTTTAGTAGTATCTTCCTTTATCATTGGTTCCATCTCACTGGGGTCCTGTTTCTTGTCGTCCTGATCTTCCGGGGGGTTGTCCCACTCAGCCTTCTCCCCCTCGCCGAACACCACATAAAACAGGTTGGTGAAGAAGTAGAAACTTGCAGCCACGTAGAAAACCTTCCGCCATTGATATTCGCTGGTCTGAAAATATAAGTTAAGAGATGAAAGATTCAATAGTTTTTTTTGCACAATCAGCTCCTGACCGAATTTCGGCCACAAAGGCCAATTGGAGACTTGCGAGCTACACTAGCAAACGCTTACGGCTTCGTTCTCGTGAAAATTTCAGTTTTCTAGTCCAAGGGTTCGAGTTAGTCGTTGCTGAGCCAGTCAATGAGTCACAAGTGTAAATTTAAAATTTATAACACCCCCGACAAGTAAAGGTTACAGTAACTAGAAAAGAGCTGATAATTTTCAAACGGCTGAATCGATTTTCTTGGATTATAGCTAAGAATACTCTCGATCAAGCCACCTTTCAAACAGAAAAACAAAATTAAAATTGGTTCATTAGTTTAGGAGCTACGATGACACAGACAGATACACAGATACACACGTCAAACTTATAACACCCCTTAGCTAGCTAAGAAAGCTTAGTGTAAGTACCTTCTCTACTACCGTAAGAGTGGCAGGGGCCTATGCAGTTATGCACTATACCTTTATAATATGCTACTCACCACATCAGTAAGAATGAAGCCAGCCACTATAGGAGCTTGCGAGCCGAACAAGTTGGAAGCGAAGTTGCTCAGGCTTATCAAGGTCCCCGAGTAGTTGTTCGTGATGTCGATATGGTTTATCTAGAATGGTAAATGGAGTCAACGTTTACATTATGTTGAGCTCCCAGAAGACATATCGAAGAAGGATTATTTAAATACAAGGAAAGCTTGGGAATGAGTTGCTTAACAGCTTTGATAGTTCTGATAATAAGTTTAAGTGAAGTGAAGTGGTGATAATAAAAAAATACCCGGCTGAGTTAATTGTGGGTTCTTTTCAGACATGGGCTCTCGTATCTTTAAGTTTACGTAATTATTTATCACCATTACATAATTATCAAATTCAACAAATTGCTATCAGAAAGTGTACAAAGTATACTTTGAATAAATAATTTAACTTTGACTTTGAATGACTTGTACCTACTTTGTTATATACCTATTTTGATTTTGAACCTTAAAAGTAATCATTAAAAAAACAACTTTCTGAAAACACCTTGACCCAGTTTCTTAACGATTGAATAAATGTAAAATGTGAACAAGAAAGAGACGCAAATACTACAGTCATTGTCATTGTTCAGTTTTTTTTTTAATCTGTAGAACTCAGTTGCAATCAAATTTTATGCTAGCAAGTGATGAAACAACCTAAGATGGATCCTGGAACTAGCGGAAAAGTGAATCGGAAAATTGAATTCGGAAGGGCATTCCATATCCTGTTGTGATTCGAGTTAGAAACGAGATTGCTTCGTACGTAGATTTGTTTTCAAGTCTCTAGCTCATTTGAAAGCTAAAGATTTCCAAATTGTATGATTTGTACTGGTCTTTAACTATAAAACCGAATGCAATAAAACCAGCCAAGTGCGAGTCAGACTGGCGCACTGAGGGTTCCGTACTCGGGTATTTTTTCCAACATTTGGCACGATAAATCAAAAACTGTTATACATAGAAATAAATGAAAATCTGTTTTAGAATGTACAGGTAAAGCCCATTCATATGATACCCAACTTGGATACGGACGGACGGACGGACAGACAGACAACAAAGTGATCCTACAAGGATTCCGTTTTTCCTTTTGAGGTACGGAACCCTAAAAAACCATAATTCCGTTACGAAGTGATTGAAAGACAAACCAATAAACCGACAAACAAACACAGTTTCTCATTTATAGTATGGGCAGTGAACTAGTGGTTTTTGTGTATTTCTGAATGAAATAAAATCAAATTACATGATATCCAACGTTCGAAGCAATTTTGAAGATACAAATGGCGATTAGCACAGTTTCCACCACGTAGATGTTGCTCTTGGGAACATACGCCAGCACCACGAACCCAATGGCCGGGAGAACGCTACCTGAAAATATAATAAAACATACAATTTCATAAAATCTCTAGACACTATCAAACAAAGTCTCTTCCCACCATCTGTACATTTGGATCTTTTAAACTACGCAACGGATTTTAATGCGTTTTTCATCAATAGATAGAGTTATTCAAGAGGAAGGTTTATTCGCATTCAAGATGAAAGAAATTAAGTTGGCTGAGAGCTTTCATTGAAAATGCTGTCTTATTGTTTTGACAAGTGTAAATTAAAAATTTATAACACCCCCGACAAGTGAAGGTTACAGTAACTAGAAAAGAGCTGATAATTTTCAAACGGCTGAATTGATGTTCTTGGATTATATCTATGAACATTCTCGATCAAGCCAACTTTAAAACTAAAAAAACTAAATCAAAATCGGTTCGTTAGTTTAGGAGCTACGATGCCTAAGACGGATACACAGATACACACGTCAAACTTATAACACCCCTCTTTTGGGTCGGTTAAAAAGTGAAAGTATACCTATTGAGTTGGCCAATTTCCTAGTGTTGGCGACATTGAGTATCTTCTTCACAATCAGCATGTCACTGAACCAAGTGTAGAAGAAGTTCGCGAACCACATGATGAGGTAGGGTAGCGCTGTAAGTACTCCATTCTGTAAAATTATGTTTTTTTTTTAATTTTGATTAGGAGATTTTATACCTATAATTCCAGCCCGATCATTGCAAACTAAATTATGAGTATATCTGTGTAAAGTGTGAAGTCTGCCAACCTGCATTTAGTCAACTATGGTCTAGTCCAAACCCAGGTCATATCAAAGAAGACTCGTGATTATTAGAGAGTTAGTGATGGGTTAAGATGTTGAAGATGGTTTGATTAGGGAAAAATACCCTTCCGGCATCAGTTTTCCCATTCACTTTTAATATGGGTACCTTCAGAGTGAATAGGCAATTTCTAGACTAGATGCATCTTAGTTGCTTGACTGCATCAGACCTGCTAGCAAGTTATGATGTAGTCAAGCATTAGTCTAAGTACAAATTAAAAAAAAAACTTTCTTACAGCTCTGATGTTGACTCCCATGACCTTATCCATAAACGCTGGCACCTCAGTGTAGAAGGTGAGCTGGCCCCAGGCCTGGCCGATGTGAGCCGACATGATGGCCCACATGCCACGACAGCGGAGGATTTTACCCCAAGGGACTGGATGTTTTTTCTGCAAGTACCATTAGGAGGAAGGTATCATTAGGAAGATCTATTGAGAAGAGCCGGCAAGAAACTCAGCAGTTGCTCTTCTCAAATCATAAACAGTTGCTATATGTAACTATATAATTATACCATCTTGTGGGCAACAGGGAACTCAGGTGGTTGCTTCCACGCAACTTTGTCACTACGGTATTCATCAATTATATCACATCACACTTCGCACTATCACATCACACTAAAATTAGTTATAAAGCTGAAAGTTTTTGTATATGTGTATATGCGTGTATGTTTGTTACTCTTTCATGCAAAAACTACTGGACGTATTTGGCTGAACTTTGAAAAAGAGATAGATTATAGCTCGGATTAAAACACAAAGGCTACTTTTTATCCTGGAAAATCAAAGAATTCCCATTGGATTTGGAAAACCTATAAACGCGAACGAAGTCGCGGGTATCAGCTAGTGTATAATAGCCTCGAACATTACTTTATACGTTAATATTACATCGATGTTAATATTAGTATGGATGTATGATTTAAGAAAATTGCAAGTAATATGCACATACCTTTCCAACACCTAACCTCTCCTCAATATACCGTCTCTCTGCTACACTTATAGTTTTATGCTGCGCAGGAGTATCGGCCCCGAAGATCCACATCCCACTGCCGACGATCCCTGAAAGGATTCCGTAGAACCGGAATATCCCGGGCCAGCCGGCGGGCGAGGACGCGATGAAGCCAGTTACGGTGAGACCTAACACTGTCCCGAAGATTGAACCTGCAAAAAACAACACTACATATTTTAAGGATCCGAAAACTACTAAGTATATCACACTATCACACAAATAAACGCGAAAGTTTGTGTGCATAAAGTGTGTATGTATGTGCGTATGTATGTGTGTGTGTGTGTGTGTGTGTATGTTTGTGTATGTGTATGTGTGTGTGTGTATGTTTGTTACTCTTTCACCCAAAAACTACTGGATCGATTTAACTGAAATTTAGAATGGAGATAGATTATACACTGGATTAACACAGGCTACTTTTTATCTAGGAAAATCAATGAGTTAACACAGGATTTAAAAAAAACCTATATCCACGCGAACGAAGTCGCGGGAATCAGCAAGTGGTTGTATAAATGAAACTAGTGTTCACTCTACACATATTATAATATAATCGAAGCAGAAATGGGGATACCCGTAGGTGAACCAGAGAAACCGACATATCTCAGCATGTTGTGAAAAATATACAAAAGTTTCAGGATTTTAGAAAATTCTGCCAAGATACCATTCGGGATTGGTCAGTAATATGTTGAAAAAAAAAATCGGATAAGAGTAAAAGAAACAATCATCTGCCAAGAAATAATTTTATATAATTTCATACATCCAAATCTTAGTCCTTGGTGCTAATCCGATATCCGAATGTCTTTCGAGTTTCGTAATCCAATATTTAATAAACTCGTCTTATTTACTAGGAATTATTTGTGAAAGCTGTGCCAATATTAAAAGATTATGAACAAAAAGGGAAATCAGAAAATGAAACATATTTATTTTGGGGACTTAATTAAATGTCGAAATGAAGACGACGTTATTTTCTTAATAAAATCGGAAAAAATACATCAACTGCTGAGAAGTGTGGCACCTAAGAGCTCCTTCACATTATAAGACCTTCTTACAAGACATTATTTTGTTTAAAATCACAACTTAGACAGCATACTCGTAAATTACGATACAATTCCACACAAACTTGCTAAATGCCCGGACTTTGTCCGCGTGGATTACTCAAATTTTAAACCCTTTGGAGAATACAATTTTAAAAATGTTTTCTTGGCAGATGCCAACGTCGCAATGGCTTGATCAGTCAGTTAGTACGAGTAAGTCATCTTTTCCTTTCACATATTTAGACTAGATGATTTCCACGAATTTGCCTGCGTAGATTCGAGGTTTTAAAAATCCCGTGGGAGCTCTTTTATTTTCCGGGATCAAAATTAGCCTTTCTCCTCCAGTCTTAGATAGCTTACTGGTAAGCTATCTCTGTACCAAATATAATGATACGTCCACAACTTCGTCCAGGGGATACAGATTTTTTAAATCTCGTGGACATTCTTCGATTTTCCAGGACAAACAGTAGCCTATGTCATTAAAATCGTAAAACTGATAGGTCGTAAAAACTAGCATTCAGACAGACAGACACACCTTCACATTTATAATATAATTTTATGTGCTGATTGTAGTGTGTAATGTCCCAGCCAAAATGACGGCCAACAACGCGATGCTTAACGTCGTAACCCGTTAAACGTAGATGTAGCCACGATCAACGTACAACGGCATTCACAATGCCGTTTGGCGTTTGACGATTTTAACCCCAATTCAATTGGCATTGGGCTTTGGCCGTTCAAATGTGGCCACTCAGTTTAAGGCGTTGATTATCGCGATAAGTATGGCGTTGTTAGGCGTTGACGTTAACCTTAATGTACCCGCTACGTAAGAAGTTCTTATAATGTGTAAGAAATCTTTAGAGCTTGAGAAAATAATCAAGAACTCATTTCTGGCATAGATATAATTATTGTTTACATATCAAATATTGGTTTTCCGTGGTGGTGAGGGCGTACTAGAATGTCACATGATTTTTGAAGGTAGTTACGTAATATTATATAGCAAACTATTATATTATACCTATTTAAAATTAAATCCCTATTTCCCTTGGTCACGCCATAAATTGAGAACGACTGGACCATATTGCATAATTCTTTTTTTGTTGTGTTTGTAATTGTTAGGACAAGGTTTTTCAGAAAGATTTTTTGGAAAAGCCACGGAATGAGATGCGGATGAAGTCGCGGGCAACGGTTAGTTTAATTATAAAATTTACTTGAAGTTTTCTAAAAATTCTATTATAAATACATTTATCAAAAATTGCGGAACTGGCAGAATCCGCAATTTTTGGTAGGTAGGTATATACCTATTTAGAATTATTTACATTAGATATCATATTTAAACATTTGTCATGAAATGTTCCGAATGATAAGGAAACCCGTATTGAATTGCACTAACAAATTTTCACGAAGCGAAATCGAACCTGTTATTAACTTGATAGTACAATCTTTATAACCAAATATGTAATGGGGAAAAAATGTGTTCATAAAGTTATTAATAGTACAATATTAAATTTAATTATAATTAAAATATACCAAGAGACAGAAAAACTACTTTAGAATATTTTAGCCTCGAGGAGTCGGATTTAATTTTGAACCTAGAGTTCTCATTTTTCTAGAATTCAATCCAATTCAATCTACGCGTCCACGGCTGGATATAGGCCTTTTCAAAAGCGCGCCACCAAACACAGTCTTCCACCATCCTCATCCACCCGTTTTCCGCTATCTTCTTTAGGTCATCGGTCAGTTTCTTGAGCTACTTAAATTCAAATTGCTTAACAAGTTTTAACTTACCCCCATAAGCCCAGCCAGCTAACCTCCCTCTCTCTTCTAAGGGTGTCCACTTTCCTAATATGGTATGCACTCCTGGCAGCAAGCATGCTTGAGTCAGACCTTGCACGATTCTGAATATCGCCATCAGTATCCAACCTCCCTAGAAAAACAAACGTTTCCTGTAAAATATTGCGGAAAATAGTTCCCTAAAAATTAAAAAAAAAATTATGCTAACCACAATTATTAGGAAAAATAGGAGTAAATATTTTATGAGGTGAATCCCGTGCAAAAATCATAGCGGTCCCGGTGAATTTCCGAAAATATGATATATCCATACCAACTCGGACTAATAGATTAGTAAAAGTAAGTATCTAAGTATAGATCTATACTTAGATACTTACTTTTTTTTTAAATAAAGAATGTGAATTTTGTGAGTTTGTACCTATATAATACTTAATTGTAATTTCCGGAACCACACTGTAGGTACTTATACTACATAATATTTTATTAGAAAAAATCTTTCACCATTTGAAAGGTACATTGATCGAGATACTCGTAAAAATGATTTCGTATATAGATATTATAATGTATGTATAATCCGGGCGAAGTTGGAGTGGAAAGCGAAGTCTTTTGTCTGTTTGTCTCCTCGAAAAAATCGGCGTGGACATACTCGTACGAGACGGAAATAGGCTTCTTTTGTCTCGGGAAATTAAGGTGTTTCCACGGATTTTTAAAAACCTGTATAGAAATAATTTTGAAGAAGGGATGTTTTATTTAGACCTGTTATACTAGGCGTGTAAGTATTGGTCTAAAGTAAACCATTTCAACATCTGTGCCGTGGCCATTAAAACAATTTGTGTACAAACGTCAGCACATTACGTAAACAAATCATCTTTCTGAATTACCATTTACAGTGTAATGGGCAGTAAATCAAATCTTAATTTCTCAAGTTAATGGACTTCCTAGAGCATTCATTATTGCTACTTTTAAATCACCTTCATATGGTGAAAATATTTCACAGTGATTTTACAGTTGATTTTAAAGTGAATTTTTAACTTTTGCACTTTCAATCGCTTGCTACATTATACAGGATGTCACCAAAACGCTAGCAAAAACGAAGACAGGTGATAGTACTGATGATTACTGATAAGATACCATAAAAAAACAACGATTTTTTTAAAGTTCACAATATATTGCAAATAAAACATCTGACTGACGCTAGAGGTCAACGAACGTTACGTAAATAGGACATTCTTCTAGCACGTAATCACCGTAATGATGCAAGTGCTCTCGACCCTGCACTCTTTAGCATCTTAGCTCGGCTGAAGAACATAATTTGCACACGAAATCCAAAAAATCAAGCGAGATTAAATGTAATTTGTATGAATTGTAATTTTGTTTTTGTTCTTTTTTTTGTGATTTTGTTGAGCTGAATAAACTTTTATTTATTTATTTAATGATTTTCTTTCTTTGTAAGAATTTTGTAATATTTCACAAGCTGCAAATGTTCATGGATGGCGGTAATCAATTAACATTAGGTTACCCGCTTGCTCGTTTGCTCGCTATTTTTTATTTAAAAAAAAAAAGTCTGAATTATTATGAAAAGGCTTTTTGTGTTTGTTTCACGTGATTTTTCACAGTGAAATGGTTCATCTCTAGTACTTTCCAACTCCCTTTATGTCTGTCCTACTGAGGAAGCTGTTACACCAAGTTATTTAGAATCTCATTACGGTACGAGGAAATGCGGTGCGGTACGGTGATAGGGTAATAGTTAAGATTTCCGCCGCGTATTGCGGGTTCAAATCCGGACATGCACTTCCGACTTTTCGAAGTTATGCATGCAGGTTTGCTCATGATGTTTTCCTTATTTAATTGCTTAAAACCCGCATAAGAGTGGTTACGCAGCCATGCAATCTGAGTTTGTGAAAATACTGATATAAAAACTCGGAACGAACTCGAATATTACTTACGCACTAATCCGATCTCTGATCAAAATCTTAGCTCTTCAGTGGACATCCTTGACATATCTACGGCACATGTCCGATTTTAATCCGGGGCACATCCGAGATATTTTCGGATGTCGGATGTCGGAGAAGACTCAGATGATGATGAAGTCGGAGCTAGTGCGTAAGCTATCATACAAATAGTTCTATGACTACTTCGGAACGTATTTTCACGAATTCGGATCGGACGTACTTTGACTTAGGACACTGTTAAAACGAGACAGCGCTATACTGGTGACATAAAACCGTCTTGTTTTAACTTAACCTTAAGTCTGAGAAAAGTCAAAGAACGCTCTAAAAATCTCGACTATAATCTGCCGGTTGTTGTTGTTTCAAGGTTCTATAGTCATACAAAAATGGGTAGCACTCACATACAATGCCGCCCACGGTAAACTAAAGCACAGCACACAGTTAATCAAGAGAGCTCCAGTCAGTAGGTATCGAGCACCGAACTGATGCGCCAGCTGCCCGCCCGGTATCTGCAGCAACATATAGCCCCAGAAGAAAGACGACGAAATTATGTCTTGTGTCTTTTTGGGCCATTGGAACTTGGGGTACTGAAAAAAAAGGTTCATCATGATCAACCCATCACCGGCTCACTACTAAGGACGGATCTCCGTTCAAAATGAGAAAGGTTTGGCCATAGAGTCTCGATAGCTCAACGGTTGAGGAGCGGACTAACTTACGAAAGGTCGGCGGTTCAAACCTCACCCGTTGCACTATTGTCGTACCCACTCCTGGTACAAGCTTTACACTTAATTGGAGGGGAAAGGCTAGTAGTAGTCAAGATGAGCATGGCTAATATTCTTCAAAAAAAAAATAGTCCTTGTATAAATTATTTTTTAATTTTTAGTGTTTGTGGCTACTGAAGTCGGGAGGTACCTATTTATTTTTATTAAAAAAAAAAAACCATAATCTTACTATTTTAAACCATATGATAAACTGTATACTCACAGGTGGTATTAAAAGAAGTGCATGTAAAAAGGTTTCCATACTGCTCATGTTCGTGCGAACTTCAGTAATTGGCACCTTCACGTAACTTCCATTTACATTGTGTACTACTGTTACGTCAGTAGCATTATATTCTACTTGTGTAGTATTGGCCGTATGTTCCACCATTGCTACTAAAGCTACTCCCATACACGCGCGCATGCTTAATGCGGTGGTCAGACAACAGAAAAGGATGAGGCATTGTTGATGCCTGCGTCCCCAGCCTGAAACTGATTTAATAATTAAGTTTTTGACAAGATGTCGGCGGTACCGACTTTTAGCTGTCAATACTTTGCTCACTGAGCATTACGTCATCTCCCCACTGTCGTCGTTGGACTATAAAATCAGACACGCTGTGCGTAGCGAGGCATTATTCGTCCGGTTGTTGCCGAGGACACTTCTCAGTAGGAATAGTCTGTCGTACTGTAGGTTTTAGAGTAGTGGTTACCTAAAGTGGTACTGTTGGTTAAACGAGTTGTTATTGTGGTGGTTAGGTTAGATGGTTGGTTTGGGACCGGTGTAAGGGGTGGAGGAGCCGGTCTAGGTAGGTTAGGTTAGGTTTACCTAGTTACGCTGGTAGTTGTGACATGCAGTAAACGGAAGTATTGTTCTTAACACGTCTGAAGATCGCCTAGTAATCGAAGCAGATCCTAAGGATCTTCGCCTGCCTTCATCAATTCTTAAACAATCCTCGGTTCGATCCGACATCAGAAGCGGGATGAACCGTGGAGCCTCTTCAGCTCCACCTAACCACATCGAAGAAAATAGCTGGCTTGTTGCAAGGTCGAGCCAAAACTCTTGGAGATACGTGAATCAATTACCAAAGCTTGGAATATCTGGAAACGAGTGGTTAATGGTGACAAAGACAAGGACATCTGATTCAAGTCCAGGAGGTGAAAGCTACAGGTAATCTGCACTTTTTCAAAATCTTAATATTGCCGCTTTGTGTGTGTGACGTAAGTTGAGGACAGGGGCCTCCTTACTTCTGTGTTTTGTAAGTTGAGGACAGGGGCCTCCTTACTTCTGTGTTTTGTGACGTTTGTGTGTGTGACGTAAGTTGAGGACAGGGGCCTCCTTACTTCTGTGTTTTGTGACGTTTGTGTGTGTGACGTAAGTTGAGGACAGGGGCCTCCTTACTTCTGTGTTTTGTAAGTTGAGGACAGGGGCCTCCTTACTTCTGTGTTTTGTAAGTTGAGGACAGGGGCCTCCTTACTTTTGTGTTTTGTGTCGTAAGTTGAGGACAGGGGCCTCCTTACTTTTGTGTTTTGTGACGTAAGTTGAGGACAGGGGCCTCCTTACTTTTGTGTTTTGTGACGTAAGTTGAGGACAGGGGCCTCCTTACTTTCACTATTAGTCGTGTCCAACGAGGATGAGGGCTTCCGTGCGTAATCTGTTTCGTACAACGGTACTGTGTTCTTTTTTTTCTCTTTGGCAGGTCGAGGGCGACCTGTGGTCAGAATGGCCATGTCGGCGCTGATCAACGAAGGCGAGCACGAACAATATCGGACAATCCATGAATCATGGACGGTAGGGACGGTCCGGTCGCCAGCATTATAAAACAGTGCGTTGCAAAGCCACGCGCACTATTGTCGAGGCGCTCGTTCCGACAACACCTCTTGATTGTGACACGGTTCACGCCTGATTGATGGAAAAGGTCAAAATCTGAGTAAGTTTTATTGTAAGTTCGCGCCAGGCGTAGAAGTACGGAGTTTTGGGCGTAGTTTGTATTGGATTTCGGTACGCAAAGTAGCTGAGGTTTACGAGGCCTAAAGGAGCGAGCGTTGAGTGAGAAAGCTGACAGCAGGCTAGGACAGTCAATTTGTCCAGTCAAAATAGCTTGTAGCAACATCATGTCACTTTGGTTTCTTCTAAGTTCCAGTGAGTCAATTTTGTAATGCGAACAGGCTTCTATATAACTGCTAAATTTTTGAATTCTTTAAACGCCAGGTACTTAAGAAATTGTTTTTGTATTGATTCTAATCTTTGAGTAGGTATAATGTAATACGGTGACCAAATGTTGCACCCATATTCGAGAATACTACGAGCATATGCAAAATACAGGGTTTTTATACATTCAATATTACTGAAAGTACGTGTAACGCGTTTAATGAAACCTAGTTGTTTGTAAGCTCTATCCGCTACGACTTCGACATGCTCATTCATCGATAGTTTAGCGTCAATTTTAATACCCAGGTCTCGGACGGTTTTGACTTTAGCTATGTTTACATCGTTTATATGATAGTCGAAGGATATAGAGCTAGTTTTACGAGAAAGAGTTATGTGGTGACATTTTTTAACGTTAACGATAATTCTATTCCTGACATAATAATCACTCAGGGCGTTTAAGTCTTCTTGTAGCCGATAACAATCCTCAAGGGAACGTATTTTAAGGAAAATTTTCTTATCGTCAGCAAACATTAAATATTGTCCATGGCTAAAACAGCTACCAATATCATATAGATAGGCATTATATAGGAGGGGACCTAGGATAGACCCCTGATGGAATGGTTATAAAGTTGCTTCTAGCGCTGCCTGTTACTACAGCCTGCATACGGGTTTTTATATATGAAGTTAGCCATCGGAGTAAGTTGCCATTTATTCCTAGAATGCTTAGCTTGTGAAGCAGAATCACGTGATCCACACGGTCGAAAGCTTTTTCGAAATCCGTATAGATCACATCCACCTGGTGTCTCTCATCCATACTCCGCAAGACATAGTCCGTGAAGACCGCTAAGTTGGTGACAGTGGAACGGTTTTTCATAAATCCATGCTGCTCGTAGGGGATAGATCTCGAAATGATTGGAGATATGTAAGAGTAAATAACTGACTCGAACAACTTGCTCATTACGTTGAGGGTAGAGATAGGTCGGTAATTCTCTATTTGAGTTTTAGATCCGCTTCTGTGGATGGGGACTATCAGCGCTTCTTTCCAGATGTCTGGGAAACTACCGTAGACGTTTATGGAGTGGTTAAAGATGATCGTGAGAGGTTTCGCCAGATTTGAAGCACACTTGCTCAGGAAAATAGGTGGAATACCATCACTACCGGCTCCCTTGTTAGTTTTCAGAGTTTTGAGAAGCTTGAGTACATTATTCTCGTCAATGGTGATTTTGCAGATTGACTCACAGTGCAGTTAGAGTCACTCATCGCGTCGTAAGAGTTTGCTGGTTTGGCAAAGACACTCTCAAAGTATTTACTGAAACCGTTACAATCACACTATATCACTTGATAGTCCAAGAATATCGTTAGTACGCCCACGAAGGCTCAGTTAATCTAAAGGTTGCTATCCTGACGTATCCGCTTAGTTATTATCCAGGTTTACTAGTGGTTAGATCATGCTTCAATCTTAATAATCATTAGAAGCGGCGAAATCAGAAGTGGATTACCCACATTAGATTATTTTTACGATTATTTGGTTACGTGTGTCGTGACGCTGCACATTAAGTCAGGGCAACTCTCTGATAATGTGTTATGGTTTAGATTATGTGTAATAGTGCGTATTGTATGTACGTGGCTAGGGCTACTCTCTGGCAGTGCTGTGGCACGCATTGTTACACATACTGGCGGGACATATCGTGTGCTTGGATGGGGTTATCCTTCGATAGCACTGGATGTGTTTGAGCTAAATGGAACCAATAATCGGATTTTCTGGTACCTACCCACATTAAACCCATGTGCGAATACCTTGTTTCTTTTTGTCTTCAACTGCGGTGTACAGTATTGGTTAGGGATTGTTTGCGCTTGATCCGTACTAGCTCCCGAGGACGGTCGCGCGTCAGAATGGCCGTGACGCGACGATGTTAAACGAGTTTTACTGTCATAGACACCGCACAGTTACAGTTAACCACATATCCTTAACAACAACAAAAAAAAAAATTGTTTTTAAGTTCAGTTACATGCCAAGTCTCGTGAATAGTTCTTTTGTTTTCTGGTTCTCTTTTTGTGATAATCGTTATGACGTTATAAACCAGTTTTGGAATCAAGTAATCCGTTTGGTAAAGAATCATTGATGACTCTAGTGCAGAGTTAAAATAAATTGGGACAATGAGTTTCCCCATGAAATCGAATAGCTTGCATTCGGAAACCGGGCACTTACTGGCGATTCCTTGATTGGGATACGCGGTGGTGTGGCGATTGCATACTTTTATGGATAGTGTTCAAGGCGCCGTAGCGCACGATACTATGGCTTTTAGTATTGTAATTCGCAAAGAGTGGAGAAGGTGAGCTATTGCGACATTTGAAGTAAAGAGAAGTCAATAATGTGATCTATTTAGATGTGAGTATCAATGCAATGATTCTTTAAGGAGATCTTTTCTCGTGAAGATGAAATTAACGACTCAGATAGACGCCACCGAGTTTCTTGCTGGTTCTTCTCGCTAGGTTGTGGCATTCCGAACCAGTGGTAAATTAGTTTTGAATAATGTTTGGATCATGATTGATTAAGAGTTGCAATAGCAATTGCGCTCTAATCATATGAACTGTAGTTTAGAATCGTTTCAACTAAATTTCCCGTCGCGACATGTCAGTAGATAGGTTCTTGTAATAGGTTTTGGTTCTTCTCGCAGTGTTAGCCTATTTTTTAGACAGATGATCAGTTGAAAGTGATTTCTTAACCTAGGTTGGTTGTGTCAACTTCCTAAGTGTTGAGATGTGATGAATTAGTCAAGCCAAAGAGCCCTAGAAAAAGCCGTGATGGTCAGAATCATAACCAATAGCATTGTACGTTAATTATTGTAATGTTTCTGGTTTACGGAGGTTTACTGACTGAGGGGACGCTGATGTCCGGTCCACTAGTGTTGAGTGGTTGAGGGGACATTGATGTCCAGGTTTAGAATGAGAAAGATGTTCATTGACAGTTAACTGCTAGTCAGGATAGACGAGCGGTATAGTGATTTTGTGGTTATGGTTTTGTCCTCACATGCTTTGTGACATTTAGCGTACGAGGACGTACGCAGGTCAGAATGGCCGTGTCGGCGGTACCGACTTTTAGCTGTCAATACTTTGCTCACTGAGCATTACGTCATCTCCCCACTGTCGTCGTTGGACTATAAAATCAGACACGCTGTGCGTAGCGAGGCATTATTCGTCCGGTTGTTGCCGAGGACACTTCTCAGTAGGAATAGTCTGTCGTACTGTAGGTTTTAGAGTAGTGGTTACCTAAAGTGGTACTGTTGGTTAAACGAGTTGTTATTGTGGTGGTTAGGTTAGATGGTTGGTTTGGGACCGGTGTAAGGGGTGGAGGAGCCGGTCTAGGTAGGTTAGGTTAGGTTTACCTAGTTACGCTGGTAGTTGTGACATGCAGTAAACGGAAGTATTGTTCTTAACACGTCTGAAGATCGCCTAGTAATCGAAGCAGATCCTAAGGATCTTCGCCTGCCTTCATCAATTCTTAAACAATCCTCGGTTCGATCCGACAAAGATGAATAACAAAAAATATAGGTCAATTCCGATCGGACTCACACACGAAGGTTTCCGTAATTGTTCAAAAAAATATCAATTTTTGAACCCTAGAAAAAATGAACCCTTTAGGAGCACTTTGTTCTGTTTTTAACTTTCAAAATAAGACTTATATACGAAAGGGCTTTACCTGCACATTCTAAAACAGATTTTCATTTATTTATATGCCTAATAGTTTTTGATTTACCGTGCAAAATGTCGAAAAACACGACTGTAGTACGTACGGATCCCTCGATGCGTGTGTCTGACTCGCACTTGACTGGTTTTTTTTGTGATATATGCACAAATTCGCCCATAAAGACAGATAGACGGACACCAACATCCGAAAAGCAAATCCTATAAGGGTTCCTTTTTTCCTTTCGAGGTAGGGAACCCAAAAAAATATTAAGTATGTATGTTAGCAACATATTATTACTTAAGTTACCTTTAGACGTCTCAAAATCTTCCAGAACAACATGCAACGTCGTCTTCCCATTTTCTGTCCCATTCACATTCATCGTCAGTTTCTTTTAATCACACCAAGTTCTTGATTGGCTCCAATGATCTCCTGGAGCTGTTGATCATTATCACCAACTTGATCTAATGCCGCAGCATCTATTGAAATCAGGTGAGCGCTATCTTGTATAATTATTTGTTTTAAACTATCATAAGGTAAATAACGTCAAAATTAAAGTAGGTATGTATTATGATTATCAATTTCTCCCTAGCGTGAAGGTCGTAGGGAAGAGATCGCTATTTAGCGATAAGACCGCCTTTTTCTAACTACATTTTTTTATTTATTTATTTATTTATTTATTAGGACACCAGAAAATTATAATATCGATACATTCTTAAATCTATAAATACACACACACACATTATTAGATACATAACTTATTAATTAGGTGCCACAACTTGTGCCAAAAGAATTTAAAAATAATAATTATTAAACAATAAAAAGTTTACAATGTACAAAAATGTCTTAAAATAAAATAAAAATACTAATTAGTCATAATTAATAAAGAAAAAGAAAAAAGGTGAATAGTGACTACGGGTAATAAGTAGGTAATATGTTTTTTTGACTTTTCTTTTTTGTAACCTGACATAATTTAGTATTTTGTGGTGTAATAAAGTACATACATACATACATACATCATGAGCAGTTTCCTCTCAGAACTAGAAGACTTTAGCTAATAGTCCGCCAAGTTGGTCAAGTGACGATTGACAGACTTCGCACACCTTTGGGAACATTATAGGGAACTGTCAGGCGTGTAGGTTTCCTTACGATATTTCCCTTCACTGTTAAAGCAAGTGATATTTAATCGCACGTACACCTCCGAAAAGTGCGTGCCCGGGATTGAACCCCTGAGTTCCCGAATAGAAAGCAGCCACCATAACCACTAGGTTATCATGGCTAACAAAGGCAGGTGTGTTAGCGCACTACAATACACTACAATACCTCCTGCGCTGCGAAGTTGGTTAGACGCCATTAACACGGACCATCCTGTTCGAGCAACACTTCTAATACTTATTATTTTAATATTACGCTTAGGAATTGGGCATAGAATTATCGAAAAAGATAAAAAACCGGCCAAGTGCGAGTCAGACTCGCGCACCGAGGGTTCCGTACGCGGGTTTTTTTTCCGATATTTCACAGTACTTAATTTAAATTCAAATTCAAAAATATTTTTATTCAATTAGACTTTTACAAGTACTTTTGAATCGTCAATAGCATCTAAAAGCTATTATGCATAAAATAAATAAAAATCTGTTTTAATATGTACAGGTAAAGCTTTTATAATATTATGATACCCTAATTGGTAAAGTTATCTTACTTTGAAAATTGAAAAAATAATTATTTGTTCATGGACACATTTTTTTCGTGCTGTAACCAACAAAGTCATGGTTTTCGGGGTTTTCCCTTTACTTTTGCTATACGATCTACCTACCTGTCAAATTTAATGATTCTAGGTCAACGGGACCTAGAATCATGTCATAACCTTGTAGGTTTTCTTGACAGACACGACATATGGACAGACAGACAGATAGACAACAAGGTGATCCTATAAGGGTTCAATTTTTTTCCTTTTGAGGTACTGAACCCTAAAAAACCGGTCAAGTGCGTTGGACGCGCACACGACGGGTTCCGTTCCATTGTACAAGAAAATAACACTTTTTAATTATTTTTTTTGCTTGGCAGCCATTTTGAAGTTTTGATTATTAATACTTTATTGATGTTTTAGCGGCAATAGAAATACACACTTTGTGAAAATTTCCTCCGCTATTTCACGGTTCATGAGATACAACCCGCTGGCAGGCAGATGGATGGACATCGGAAGCTTAGTAATAGCACGTCAAGAGTTAAGGCGCTAAGAGGGACACCGTGGCAAATTTCGAGTGTGGAACCCTAAAAACACGTTTTTAAAAGTGAAAACTTGAAACAGTTATCTCTAAACTGAAAAACTGGTTCCGCAGGTATTTATCTCCAATAGACCTGTGTCTGAAACAAGTAACAGTGGGTGATATCAGACGGTTCATTCTCAGGGTTCCGTACCTAAAAAGGAAAAAAGCGACCCTGTGCGAGTCAGACCTCGTTCTTTTAGAATTCTGTACAAAAGTATGTACAACATAATATTTTGGGCGTATGAAATATCAATTTTCCAAACTAAAACATCGCCACGAAAGAAAAACCAAATAATAACAAGTGTAAATTAAAAATTTTCAACACCCCCGACAAATCATTTTCAAATAAATAACTATGTATATCTAGGCAACGTCCATCTTGACAGCTTGACATTTGTCAATTGACACTTGAATATTATAAACCTAAGGGTTATCTAACCTTCTTTTCTACAAGAAAACTAGAAAATAGCTGATAACTTTTAAACGGCTGAACCAATTTTTTTGGATTATAGCTAAGAACACTCTCGATCAAGCCACCTTTCAAACAAAAAAAACTAAATTAAAATCGGTTCAGTCGTTTAGGCGCTACGATGCCACAGACAGATACACAGATACACAGATACACAGATACACAGACACACAGACACACAGATACACACGTCAAACTTATAACACCCCTCTTTTTGGGTCGGGGGTTAAAAATGTTCGTTTTTATTAGTCACAACTAACAAACTACTTTATAAATCGTTGTTTTCTGTATTTGTTGTTTAAATGTAGAGAACACCGATTACTATACTATATAAATTAGAAATATACTAACCGAAATTTAATATTCTTAACTAGTTTAGTTTTTGAGATAGTCCCCGTCACAAAAATGGTCCGGCATTCCGAACCAATGGTAGATTATTTTGACGATTCAAAAGCACTTGTAAAAATTTAATAATAATAATTATTAAATAAAAATATTTTGAATATGAATTTGAATTTAGTCTACGAGCCAGAGACCTATAGCACGCGGACAGACAGACAGACAGCAGAGTGTCATTAATAGGGCTCCCTTTGTGTACGGAACCCTAAAAAGGCGAGCCTCAATTGTTCTAACTATTATGTACAGATCGATGTCACTACCCAGCGAAGCGTAGGAGTAGGTACATACTACAAAGTAAATACTGCAGCGTGGTGTTTACGTACTCAAAGGTGTCAACGGCACCTATGGACATGCTTCGTAACATGGCGGCTGTTACCTTGGTTGGCTACACAATACAAAACTTTTTTATTGTATTGAGAAACGATTAAATTACCTTTAAAATCGCTGTCTCCTTCAGAAACCTTAACTTTTTAAGTTGTTTTATTGTTTTCATCACAAGACTTAATTATTTAATTACCTATTTCTTTAGTAAAGCAATGATTTCTATTTGTAAATTCTATGTTATAGATCTAGAACAATAAAATATAGATTTAGAACAATAGAATACTTGGCGTGAGTAATGCGTTTGTTAACGCGATAAACAGACTGACAAACAGACAGACGGAAGCCGAAGTCTAGGCCATTGTCCGCCACGCTGGCCTAGCGCTTTGCAGACTTCACCTTTGAGAACAATATGGAGAACTCTCAGGCATGCAGATTTCCTCACGATGTTTTCCTTCACCCCTAATGTGATATTTAATTTGTATCCTTTAAATCTCCTTTGCTATAAATTAACTATAGTACGCGACAGGTCGATATGGCAATCGGGGTATGAGGCTGGGGGACACCCCGCACAACCGCACGTCACTCGCAATTTTCCGCACCGGGTTAGTGCAGGGGCTGTGTGGATGTGCGGGGCGTCCCCACCCCGATAGCCATCTCAACCAGCCGCAAACTATAGGTATCAATTCAATACATTAAAAAGGAATGTAAAGCTGCTACCATCTAAAAGCTAATAAATTTTATCATAACCTAAATATTGGGAAATAGTTTTTGAGTTGACTTAAATCAAATGTGTCTATCTTATCTTATCTATCATCTTTATCGCGCTGTTATCTTTATCTCATTTGCTACTGTTCTGCGTATTTTGATAATAATTACTTACAATCTACAGTTAAAATACAAATAAGATAAAACCAAAGACGTATGTAGAATAATCTTTGGAAATGATTTATGTGCTATATTACGTCGGCAATTTTAATACTACATAAGTTAACAGCGTTATTTTTCAGCCCTTTACGATGCCATCATTAGCCATGGGACCAAAGTCAAAGGCCTTTTATTGATATTGGGCACCATTATACGGTCGGCCTCAGAATTCGAGTAGCAATTCCGCGTAACTATTGCATCAAAAACCAATCGCTGACTTTTTCTGTAAAAACGCCACACACACATTGACAGCTCATAGCTGTGCCACGCGATTATGATAATGAGTATTATTAATGTGCTAAACGACTTACGGCCTTTGACCGTACATATTTGATTAAGTATATCAGATCATCATCACCAATCAATCGCCGGCTCATTACTGAGCACGGGTCCCTTCTCGACTGTCCTCACAATGAGAAGGGCTCCAACGGCCATCGCCTCTACGACAAACATGGCTCGCCACTTCAGCTTGCAGTTTAATTATATCGTTCACCTATCATCACCATCATCATTATAAAGCACTATCGTCCACCGCTGGACTTAGGTCTATTGTGGGAACTTACTCCACAATGACATGCCACGGTCTAGCACCGCTTAAATCCAGCGGTTTCCTTCCTGCGTCTCGTTTCATTCCGTCTGTCCACCTAGTAGGAAGTCTTCCACCGCTGCGCTTTGCGGTGCGAGGTCGCCATTCTTGGGCCTCGGGACCGCATCGTCTATCGGTTTTCCGAATTATGTGCCTTGCCCATTGCCACTTCAGCTTCGTAACCTATTGTTGTGTGTACAAGGTCTAACCAGAACGCTACCAAAAACTTAGGGTCATTATTATGCTACCTAAGCACAATTCAATGACACTAAACATTTGCCTTATCCTGTAGTTTTAGTGATTTAGTATTTTTCAAACTCGCAATGTATATCGTGCAAGCTCAAGTCAATGCCCAGCTTGCGACGCGGCATTGACTCCGAGTGACATATTTAGGTAACGTTCGTTGACCTCTAGAGTCAGTCAGATGTTTTTTTGGAATATTTCACAATATATTGTAAACTTTTAATAAATGCAGGATTTTTTATAATTTTTTTTCACGTTTTTTTTTAGGCACCTTGTCAGTAATGATCAGGACTATGACCTGTTTTCGTTTTTGCTAGTATTCTGGTTACACGTTGTATGTGAATTGTTCCGTTGAGCTTTCGGTTACTCTGGTTCTCCTACAGATCTCCTCATTTGATCAAGTAGAGAAATCCCAAGTAGTCGCACGCTGAGTGATCCTCCATAGTTTATTATTCCTATTGAGAAAATAGTCAGGAGAAATATTGCACGTATGCTTAGCTCAAGAATTTAAATGAAGTATAAATATTTTCCTCTGGAGAGAATATCTCAGGGCAGCTGCGGTGCTATGTCGGGCATTTCATATTCACTTGAAGTGGCTTTGAATATACTACATGAGGAAATTTATTGCTCTTGGTTGCATGACATTGGATTTCCTAACACGCTAATCTAACAAACTAATCCGTTTCTTGAGTTTAGATGAACTGTTTTCAATGTAAAAATTATGAAATAGAGCTACGCGTAGGTAGCTAACCTATTATTATACCCTGAATTAACATTCCTACATCAGATGTAGGAATGTGACTTAAGCCACTTAAACTTAGATTTTATTCTTAGGCTACATTTTATTTCTAGAAATTCAAAAGTTTCCGCAGAAATAACGTTACCTTTTATAATATTATTATTAGGGTTCCGTACCTTAAAAGGAAAAATGGAACCATTATAGGATCACTTTGCTGTCTGTCTGTCTGTCCGTTTGTCGTGTCTGTCAAGAAACCTAAGTATAGGTTGGCCTTGAATATAATATTAACTTTTTGTTTGTACAGCTTACAAGACTAGCCTAGACAATATCTTAGTCCTCTTTATTCCGGCTTACGCTCTAAGCTGTACCATCTTCTGTGATCAACTAATTGGATTGCCGTTTAGTCTGGACCATGTTTACATACTGAGGTACACACTGTACGTCTCCTGGGAATTCAATACAATTGCATTATCCACGGTGGTTCTTGCTACTACAGGCATAGCATAATAACATGTAGATAGGTACAGTCACAGGCCGTAAGTCGTTTAGCACCGTAATGATCATAATATGTGACATGGTTATGCACATGCGTTAGCAGGTGTGCTTGGCGTGTTCATAGAAAAAGGTCATACTAAGCGCGACAGGTTTTTGGTTGCAATAGTTTCGCAGAATTGCTACTCGAATTCTGAGGCCAACTGTACATTGAAGAGGTTTTTTATTCTTTTTAGGGTTTCATACCTTGTGACGATGAGTCCTTCTCCTTGCTACGTTACAACCTCAAAAGGTAAAAAGAAGCCCTTAAAGGATCACTTCGTTGTCTGTCTGTCTGTCTGTCGTGTCTGTCAAGAAACCTATAGGGTATTTCCCGTTGACCTAGACTCATACAATTTGGTAGGTAGGTAAGTCTTATAGCATACGTTAGGTGAAAAATCCAACAATAAATAATAAAATTAGTTAGTCTTAGTATCTACTTATTTTCAATTTTCAAAGTAAAGTAATCTGATAACTAGGTATACCAAGTTTGTTATCATATGAAAGGACTTTAGCTATACATTCTAAAATAGATTTTATTTATTTTTATGCAGAATAGATTTTGATTTATCGGGCAAAATGTCGAAAAAATACGACTGTAGTGCGGAACCCTCGGTACGCGAGTCTGACTCGCAATTGGCGGGTTTTTTCAATAATTTGATTATTATTTTAAAGGACATAATATCCCTATGTTATAAATTAATAATAATCCCAATCACTCGTTAAGAAGCTTAGCTTCGCTTCAAACCATCGAACATATAACTAAGCCAATCAACAGCTGCACTCTGTAACTATTAATTTAGTCAAATTAAGCGATCCACTCCATCGTACGTCGAGAGTCAGTCAAACCGCCAAGTCGCCAACTTGGCTGGAGCGAGGAACTAACTCTGTGACGTAACTAACTCCGCTGCGCAAGTAGCTACGTAACTAAGGATTACCTTTGCGGTGTGGAATTTGTATTGTCTTAATGGAAGACTTTGAATTTCATGTTTAGAACTTTGGTACTAGTCATTCCTACGTAAAGTTAGGTATAGTTTGCGACAGGTCGAGACGGCAATCGGGGTATGAGGCGGGGGAACGCCCCGCACACTCGCACAGTAAATATTATGCATAAAAATGAATAAAAATCTTTTTTGGAATTTACAGGTAAAACCCTTTTATAATAATCCTACCCACTTGGTATAGTAATCTTACTTTGAAGTTGAAAATACCCATTATTTGTTCATGACCATATTATTTTTTGTGTTGTAACCACAAACTCAAATTTGTGGTTACAATTTTGCCCCTAATGTGTGCTATAAGACCAACCTACCCGCCAAATTTCATGATTCTAGGTCAACGGGAAGTATCCTATAGGTTTCTTGACGGACACGACAGACATACAGAGAGACAGACAGACAACGAAGTGATCCTATAAGGGTTCCTTTTGATGAACGGAACCTTTAAAATAACCATTGTAGACTTTTGATTGTCAATTATTGTAGACAAATGAATTTGACGTATCAAATGCAAATAAATGAATGAAATGAAATTAAAACTAAGTGATAATAATTAGATGAACTTAAACTAGGCGTGAAGGTTTCAAATGCGCCCTGGACTGAGAAGAAGCCCAAAAAAAACTCATTCACATATTTGTTTATTATCACCGAAGAAGATAATAGGTATAATGACGTAAGATGTAATAATATCATTAAGTGAGATAACAATTGAATTTCAGAATTTCAGTAACACAAACTGAAGGCATTCGAAGGTAGTCCGTAAACCAAGCTCAGTGCTTTGTCCCCAAATTAGTTTCTTGTTGTTTGGAGGGGCAAGTTGAATTTGTTAGCTTTGCAACACCGATTGTTCAGACAACTACTTAAAACTGAAATAATTATGTTTAAGTAACTGTTAATGAAGTTAGTACTTATGTCACCTTACTTCGATTAGCAATTTTTTCACGTTTTTGATGTTCATAGTGATTATAAACATAAAGGTTGAATAAATTATAACTAGATTATTATAATGTATACATAGATTATTCATACATGAATTCAGACCAAAATATACCCCTTATTTGGGTAGTCTTGGAACTACATTTCAGAACAGATAGATTTGTTATAATATTATTACATTTAATATGCTTTATAATGCTTTTAAAAATTATTAATATGCTTATAATCTATAAGCATATTGTCGTGGATGCCTTTATTATAATTATACTTGCTGATGCCCGCGACTTCGTTCCCGTGGGAACTCATTGATTGTCCAGGATAAATAGTAGTTTATGTATTAATCCAGGATACAATCTATCTCCATTCTTTCAGTCAAATCCGTCCAGTAGTTTTTGCGTGAAAGAGTAACAAACATCAATCCATACATGCTTACAAACTTTCGCGTTTTATAATAATAATATCAGTAGGATTATTCCTAGCTATTATTATTATTAAAGACGTGAAAGACACTAATTATCCACTCTATAGGTACAATAAGCTGTACATGAATACAAAAGGGAACCACACATCGCTGTCACAGTCACAAAAGCCCAACAATATCTGCTGGTGCACACGAAATCCTCTTATGCAATGTGTGAAATTTTGATCGAGTTAAATACGCCGCCGAGACCGCATTGCCGAGGAGACTGTCTCAAATAATAACTTGTACATACAGGGAAATATAAAGCTATGACGAGACAGTGCTGACTTAAATATATAGCTTGTATATACAGGAGAATATATAAAGCTTGTATATACAGGGTGTAACCAGAACGTTAGCAAAACTTGGCGTTACTACCTTAACACAATCCAATGCCAATAACCATTTGCCTTATCTTGTAGTTTTAGTGATTTAGTATGAAAAATACTAAATTTCAATTTCCCACCTATAACGTGGCATTGACTTCGAGTGACCTATTTACGGAACGTTCGTTGACCTCTAGCGTCAATCAGATGTTTTATTTGCAATATATTGTGAACCTTTAAAAAATACTGAGTACGGGTCTCCTCTTAGAATGAGAAGAGCTTCGGTAAATTCGACTGAACTGATTTTCTTGGATTATAGCTAAGAACACTCTCGATCAAGCCACCTTTCAAACAAAAAAAAAACTAAATTAAAATCGGTTCATTAGTTTAGGAGCTACGATGTCCCAAACAGATACACAGATACACACGTCGAACTTATAACACCCCTCTTTTTGATAAAACGAATTATTTTACAGTCAGATCTACGTTATTACCGTTATTCACGTAAGCGTCGTATCACATTCGTATTTCTTCAAATTGGTCGTCATAAACGGGAGATAGCACGGGCTGATTTCCCGTAAATGGTTTTTTGTGTTACACCCCCTTTATAGCCATCCCCTTCACGTCACAACATACTACGGTTTAATGGCGCGATCTTTCTCAATCTTAATAAATTCTGGGAGCAAAATAAACACATTTTATGGCGCGTGTAAAAATGAAATGAAGTGGGGCAATTTGAAATAATATTGAAGATTGAGATTGTTCGTACATTTAAATACTAGCTTATTGCCGCGATGTCGTCCGCGTGGACTACACAAACTTCAAACCCGTATTTTTGGAAAATTCAACCCCTAAGGGCGTAACCCTTAGGGGTTAGATAGATAGATAGAAGTCTTTATTGCAAAAACATGTAAACGAACAACACAGAAGTAAGAAAATAGAAAAAACAATTGTGCGCAAAGGCGGCCTTATTGCTTAGAGCAAATCTCTACCAGGCAACCTTTGCTGAAAGAAGCTAGTGTTGGATAGTACCAAGTCGCAAAGAATTATTCTGAATTACTTATATAAGTACATAATCAAAAATCCTTTCTACGTCATATCTGCATGCCGAATTTCAGCTCGACCAGTTCAGTAATTTGAACTGTGCGTTAGTAGATCAGTCAGTCAGCTTTTCCTTTTAGATATTTCGATTTACACTTATATTTCCAAGGTACGGAACCCTCGCACTTGGCAGGTTTTTGTTTAGGTACTGCAGCGTTGCTATCATATAATTACAAGCTAGGACCGTAGCTCACGGAACCAAACACCAGGCGTCCTATTCAGCTCGCGACATAACTCAGAGCTCGGCAGCAGTTTCCATTAGGTCATTTCCTGAAACCCGTTGATTTGATGGACACTAATTCACAGGAATATGCAACGTTGGAATAACGAACTATGTATGCGAGCTGCTTTCAGTAAACAAAGTGTAGCTATCATACAGTTAGGCAACAAATGAACTGTGTATACTAAAGATTTACGCAATTGAATATCACTTGCTTTATTAGGGACGGTAAATATCGTGAGGAAACCTGCATTTGAATGACCTACCTGAGAATCCTCCATGATATTTTTAAAGGTGTGTGAATTCTGATAATGCACACTTGGCTAGTGGCATTATGGCCTAAACCTTTTTCATTCTGAGAGGAATCGGTACTCAGTATCGCTACCCAATATTCAGACCTAGCTTGGTCATGCGAGCCAAGAAATATACCTACGCACGCCTCTAGGACGGCTCTAGCATGATATTTATCTTTCAACTGTCTTTCGTAAGAGATATAAGAGTACGCGATAGAAAGAGAGGCAGTTGTTCAGCTAAATTGTACTTTAATGCGTCGTAACAAGAGTCACTACTTATTATATTATTAGTCTTATGTACGTGGAAGCTACTGTGAAGTATCATGCCTCACTGTATGATAACTAAACTGCGATTGCTCCCTGATTGGCGCGGCGCTGTATAATGCTGACCAATCACTGAATCGTGGCGGTTTCGTAATAACACATGAATTTTGATATCATTATTCTAATAACATTTGGTACCTATTTAAAATACAAATTAATGCGATATTGTGGCTAATTCTGTTGAACACAAATTTAAGGCCGATTCACACCAAGCACGTACACGTGACACGTGCGTAGTGACGCCCGTAAACCCCTAACACACCAGGTTACGTATACGTCCACGCTTTACGCAAGCGGTGTGCCATGTTTCATACAGTTCCATACATTACAAGTTACAAGCAATGGAACGCGCTACGTCTACGCTTACGCAGCCTGTGTGAACGAGCTGTTAATCTACACTGACGGGTCTTAAACTAGTACTGTCCTTTTCCGCGAAGAGAAATTCACAGTCATACGGGAGAATTATTATAAAAAAAATACTATCAAATTATAGTTTTAGAGATCGAAGACATCAGAATTACCATTCAGCAGAACCACATTAAATAGATTTTGCGACAATGAGTAAAGTCAGGACTTTGCTTTTTATTGTGAGGTATCCTAGTATTTCTAACAAAATCCTACGACCCTTTACTGAATGTATGAACTGTACCAATCTCAAGGGCCTCTCAATACATTGACCTCTGAGTTCGTTGAGAGCTCGGCGCAAATAAATAACCTCCTGTCATATACTTAAAAGCCCTAACTAAGCACCAGATTAGGTTTAGATTCCCCAGCCTTAGTAAAATAACAATACCAAAATCTTGGATTAGAATTTATTACTAGCTCTTAGGGGATACCGTTGTTTTCGACTTGATAATTTATTTTTAGGGTATCGTACATCAAAATGGAAAACGGAATCAATAACATTGGGTTATTCAAGGGGCGGACCAACAAATTCCTGAACGCATTGGCGTAGTACCACTAGCGCTGCAAATGTTCAAGGGCGGCGGCAATCACTTAACATCAGGTGACTCGGATGGAAGACCCTACAAGAGACCTATATACAGCTATGGACGTCTGCCATGTAATTTTATTCATACAAACCCCCGTCTAATATGTTTGTTAAGATGGGGCTTTTACAAAACCTATTTGCTGAAATTGAAATGATTTTCAGAAGTCTGACGATGGATCAGGATCTTGAAATTTATAATGCTCAGTAGTACCCCGGAGTAAGGTAGTTGGTGATGTGACCCCTGTGGCTCGTTGAGCACGTAAAGCAATCGCTTCTACGGCTGATCTCCCTCTGGTCGTGTCAGATTTCCGTCCCAGCCTGATGGGACGGAAATATCCTGATATGAGAGTGAGGGAACAAAAAGTGTACTTACCTGTGTTAACGTACACTCTAGTGCACTATACCAATTATATTTGCCCTGCCATTATTTATTGGCCTTATCCATGGATATAATTATTAGATAGTTTAGATAAGTATTATTAGATACATCTTGAATACGGAACCCCCACATAAGACGTAGTTGCGGTCTTAAAACTTGAAACGGATAGGTACTTAATATATACTTATCTATACTCATAAAATATTAGGTTTCACTCCCAATTATTCTATGTAATAAGTTCAGGGACCTTGGCTCGGAGAAAGATGCCAATTTACTTGAAATTGTAACTGAGACGTTTTCATTTGGTTGTTTTGTTGGAAACAATGGACCAAAATACCGTTTACAAATTTAAGAGTATCTAGGATTTGAATTCGTTAATCATGATTCATGAGTAGGCCCCGTTCACAGAATTTCAAAAAATACCCCAGTACGGAACCCTCGGTACACGAGTCTGACTCACACTGGGCCAGTTGTTTTAATGGATCAGTCATCACACAATCACACTAATATTTTTTCATAATATAAGATATTTTCATAATAGAATTTTCATAATAGAGATAATTCATCTCCAGCACACTACTGAGTACAAGCACGTACAAGTCTCCACTCAGAAGAGAAGGTTTTAGGCTATACTAAGTTCGCCACGCTGGTCAACTCCGGGTTTGCAGACTTCACACACCTTTCATAATCATAATCATTTGAGAACATCATGAAGAACTTTCAGGCTTTCCTGAAGTGTTTCCTTCATTCTTAAACCAAAATGATATGTAATTGCTACCCAAACACATAATTCCGAAAATCTAGAGAGATAGGATAGGAAAATAAGTAAATAAATAATAAACCATACATTATTATATACATTTAATTTTAGAATACAACTTAACACTAACAGAAAACTTAACTAATGCTAAAGTAAATTATTTACACAACAGTATCTGCTTCAAAACATCGATTCTTTATCTTGGTTTCACTTAATTCTTCGAGTTCCAAGTTAGTGGCATCTGTACAGACAAAATGATTGTAAAAATATCTATATCGAAGATCGTTTGACCTAGGTGCATAATAAAGGTCCCAATGTACAGATACAAGTTAGTCCTTGACTGCAATCTCACCTGGTGGTAATGTGGTCTAAGATGGAAGTGGGCTAACTTTGAAGGAGTATGGCAAACCATACCCTTTTGGTTTCTACACGGCATCGTACTGGAACGCTAAATCGCTTACTGGCACGGCTTAGCCGGTAGGGTGGTAACTAGCCACGACCGAAGCCTCCAACCATACCAGACCAGAGAAATATATATAAAATATAAAAATGAAATAGATTTTAGATTTAAATTTAAATACCATTGCTATATCCAAACTTCTGCTTGATAGTCCCATCCCATGGTTGGCGGCTGCTACTCGCAAACATGGAGTACACGACGCAGCAGACTACACAGAATCCCGCCAACGACATGAACACCACGCGCCATCGGCTTAGATTTGTCTACAAGTAGGAAAATAGTCATTATTTAACCAATAGCTGGTAAACTCAAACTGAAACTCAAAGCATTTTTCAAAGTAGGTACTATTTTACTGCTTTAGATGGTCAGAATTTTTAGATTTGTAAGATGATAATATTATAGTGGTGATAATTAATTATGTACTAAACTAAACGCAGCTACGAGGGTTCCAATTAACGCGTCCAGCTAGGCGATTCACTAACTCAGTGTCTCAGTGTTGGTTGGTTTTATATTGCTGATTCACTGGGTGATATCAAAATATTGTTTCGTAGATAACCTTCAATGGATTAAAAAATGAACTCGGTGGCTATCATTCATTGTTAGATACTGAGTTAGCTAAACTTTAAATACCAAATGAATTTGTTTGTTGGTTTGTCCTTCAATCACATCACAACGGAGCAACGAATAGACGCAATTTTTTGCATAGATATTTTAAGTACCTACTTCATGAAATAGACTAGTTTTATCCCCAAAATCAAAAAAATAAACTAAAGAAAACTATTTAGTTCCAAGAGGTTTTTAAAAACCTAAATCTATCTATGTATTAGCCAAAATACTTTTCCCAAATTAAAAAGAGCTATTAAATACTTATAGTACCTACTACACTTGATGATCAAAATAAGGAATTCAAAAACTGTTAATCAAGTATTCATTTTAATTTTTATGATAGAGTCTTAAAAAATTTACTTCGCTATCATAAAAAGCTCGTTCTGTCAAGTGAAAAGTAAACTTTATACATTAAAAATACCTCTTAATGTGCTCTTAATTAATACTTAGAGGCTCCATTTGTAATGGAGGCTGTGAAAATTTTAGATTATTACTTAGTTGTTTAAAAGTATTATAGGTAAGTTTCACGGCCGTTTTACATTACTCCAGTAGACTTAGGTTGAAATCTATAGAGTGCACTTTGACTCTGCTCTAAGACACTATTAAAACGAGACAGTGTTATATCGCTGTCATAAATCTGTTTGGTTTTAACTGAAACCTAAGTCTGAGGAAAGTCAAAGCACACTCAATCTTATTCAAAGTTCACAACAGTTAGGGAACTTCTTACACAGACTGTGACGTCGAGGCACTGGCAGGCGTCAAACGTTAGTATTTTTGGCGCAGGTAGCCATAAAGAAGCCCTATTTTTCTTTGATTTTACGTCACCATAGCCTAATATTTGACATTTAGTCGATTTAAGATTAAACAGAGAGTTCCCTCATTCTAGTTCACACTAACTTAGTCAAAGATTACATCTCACTAACGTTGTCAATACTTTGATGAAATCCGAGTGTTGATATACTTAAACGTTTAAGTAAAACGGACATAATCACCTTGTATAACTGTATTGTATGTATAACTCAAGATAGGGCAGTAAACACGAATATATCTACAGTCAGCACTCCAAGCGGAATTTAGCGAAGTTAAGATTGGTAATAAGTACTAAATGTTTCAGTGAAAATAGATCTTTTTGGTTCATTTTACCGCAACGTTATTGTGTTAACGCTCAAATACATACAATGTGGGTGAGAATCTCTGAGAGTGAGATTTGTATCTGATGTAAATGCCCAGTTCCCATGCTAGGTGAATCATTTCTAGTTCTCTCTGTAATAAGACTTTCTCTACTGTACTGTAACTCTGTAATGAAATTTATCTAAATAATTATTTAATTATTTTTATAGGAAAACTCTGTGAAATTATTATTGTTAAAATATTTAATATACCTAGATTTTAGAACTTTTTATTTAAGAAAGTTATCCAGACCAGTAACTGGATAATTCAATGCTAGAATAAACTTGAATCAAGCGACTATACTGGAATAGTGTGAACCAGTCATTATGGGCAAAGAAAGGCCAATATAATTAAGTAACGGTTTCAAGGCCTTTAAAAAGTATTATTTAGACGTTAACAGGGCTCTCTCCGTCACTCGTTTCCACTCGTTTCATACAATCGTAGTTCCAATTTCATTTGAATATTAAGCAAGCAAAGTCCATGAAATTTTGCAGACATATTCTAGAAACTAATATCTGTGTCTGTGGTGTTTTGGATTTTTCTAAAAATATGCAGTTTTAAAATTACAGGGGCTCCAAGATTTGTATGAAAATTTTAAGACCGCGTAACTTTGAAACCGAATATTTTAACAGAAATCTGGAAAACCACAGACATAGATATTAGTTTCTAGAATATGTCTGCAAAATTTCATGGACTTAGGTTGCTTAATATTCAAATGAAATTGGAACTACGATTGTATGAAACAAGTGGAAACGAGTGACGGAGAGAGCCCTCTTAAACAATGTCTTAGTTGCTTGTTTTCTAATGAAACTGTAATTTTGAACTAATTTACGAAGTTGTTAGTTAAAATTTATTTGGTCGGTGACAGAATTACCATATCTAAGCGTATTGTAGCTATTGTAAATAAATTTGTAGAATTTCTCGGGAATTATTAAGTTTGTGTTTGTTATCTTTTCGCGGCTCTACCGCCCACTGAAATAATCTTGACGTTTGGCATTGAGATAGCTTGCATCCTGAATAGAAATAAAAATAGGAATATTTTTTTAGACGACTTTCAGACTTTCTTGAGGCGGAGCGCAGGACTCACAATACAGTTTTTGGTTTACCTGTTATGTAGATGACCAATTTTCTTGTAACTAAGAATATATTGTCATAAAAATTATATTGTTGTAAATACACTTACTAGGATACTTTTCATTTGTGAAATCAACGAGTTCCAACAGGAATTTTAAAAAAGCCTAGGTAAAACCACGCGGACGAAGTCGCGGGCATCAGCTAGTAAACTTAATATACAGGGTGTAACCCGATCGCTAGCAAAAACTTAGCGTTATTATATTACTACCTTAACACAATCCAATGCCAATAACCTTAATAAGTAAATTGCCTTATTTTGTAGTTTTAGTTTAGTTTGCGTGCAAAACTCGAGTCTAGGTCCCACCTAGGACGCGGCATTGACTCCTTGTGGCCTACTTACGCAATGTTCGTTGACCTTTAGCGTCAGTCAGATGTTTTATTGTGAACTTAAAAAAAAAAAAAAAAAAAAAAAGGTTTTTTTCGTAGTTTTTGCGTGGTATCTTATCAGTAATCATTATTGCTGTCACCTGTCTTCGTTTTTGCTAGCGTTCTGGTTACACCCTGTATTATGTACTCACAACGTCGTCTCCTATGACCAAACCAGACACCAACGGAACTAAGGCCCCTGTCACACTAGCGACCGCGCTGGTCATCACCATCAGGGTACCAGGGTAGTTTTGTGTCATGTCTTTATGATTTTCCTGTAATTGCATAAATAACTGATTAAGCAATGAAATAGTTGGTAGGTAGATGAATTTGGAACGCAAAAACTCGTTAAATCCAAGACTAGTCTGTCTGTCTGTGTGTATCATAAAAAATGTTACCCGCATTAAATTAGAAAACACGTCGGCCATCTTCGATTAAAAATTTGTACTTTAACACAATCATCTACTATTTTAAGGTTCCGTACCCGATGAGTGTCACCGGGCCAAGGATGCCAAATTATTTATTTACTAATACGCCTCCGCAGTCCGTCAGTCTGTCTGTCAGCGGGTTATATCTCATGAACAGTGTTAAGTAGTAAATACTTACGAGTCCGACTCGCATTTTATCGATTTATATTACAAAACAAAGCAAATTGGTTAGTGGTGTAAAGACGGCTTAAAAATTGATTAATTTTAATTTACTTACAAGGAATCCAGAAAATTGTAATCCGACCAGACCCAGGGTTCCAATTAAAACGATAACCCCCAAGTGATTCCAGTTGGAAACTAAACTGGGCAAAATCGTTAATCCTATTATTATCCCGCAACTTCCTGAAATTACAACAAATTCAATTAATACTAACATTCCTCCATCAAAATGTTTTCCAATTAAATTAAGGATTTATTCAATAAAAACCTCTTCTTTCTAATTGGTAATCGAAATTAATTAATCAACTTAGATTAAAAATATATATATAAGTAATTATCTATTTCGCATGGGAAAGCTTAAATGTTTAATTTCTAAATTCGCACTTATCTCTACTAGGTAATCCAAATATATAAAAGGAAATGGTTGACTGACTGACTGACTGACTGATTTATCAACGCACAGCTTAAACTACTGGACGGATCGGGTTGTTTGGTGTTGTCCGCTAAGAAATGATTTTTGAAATTTCAACGCCTAAGGTAGTAAAATAGGGGTTTGGAATTTGCGTAGTCCACGCGGACGAAGTCGCGGGCATCAGCTAGTACCTAAATAATAAAAAAATCAAAATGGCTGCCATGCAAATTCAACTGAGTCGTACTTAACCCGGTTTAATAGATCAAAATACAAAGCTGTTATTACGTACCTAAACCATTAATAATTTTCCTAAAGTATTTGACGTCAAACAAATAGTTAATGTAACCAAATCTGTAGATCAGTTCGACGGCGGGCGCTGTCATCGCGTGCACCATCCACATCGCAGCAAAAGGTAACGCTGCTTGCCAGCTGCACTAAAAAAAAAGAAACGTTCATTCAAATGACAGTAGTGGACAGTGGTCACGGTTAAACCTTGCAATCGCCAATAAAACACAAAGAGATTTGACGGTGCACTAACTGAGGGTTGTAGGTATTATTTTATTACTTACCTCCTTTGGTCAAAAGTTAACAAGGACATGTGCAAGTTACAACCCATTTTGCCTTTACTATGAATGGTTAAACTTTAACCGTGACCGTTACTATGAATAGGCATTTTCTAGGTGAGCGTACGAACTTATTTATAGGTGCATATAATAGCTATGTCATTGACAACAAATATGATTACTGTCCACTGTTGATCTTGGAGGGGATTTCACCGCGCTGTTGCGTAACCTGGATCATCTCATTATTATGGAAACAAACATGACCCTCTTCAGCTTGCTAATTCGTAGAGATATTGTCTTACTTCGGAACTCTTATTTGATTTCCTCGTTACGGATTTTGTTCCTCAGAAAGACACCCTACAAAGCCCAATGCTACTTTGAACTTGTGCAAAAGGGCAAGTGTCACAATCCACTTTCAGCGGCAAACGTCAATTATTTTCGTGTGGTTTTGGGATGCCGACGAATTGCAAAACCAAATAGAAACTTACAATTCTAATTGATAATTGCAGAGATTGCAAGAAGGCTGGTATTTCAAATAAGAAGAACACGAACAGCACGTTGGCGGCGGAGTGTGCGACGGCGAGCGCCCAAAATTGCTTCGTCTGCAGAATTCTTTGCCACGGCCTTTGAAGCTTTTTCTGCAATTAAAGTTAAATTTCATTATACTGGATCTTTGAATGTTTAAACTACCGTGATTGATTTCCATTATAAGTATAGATTGTTACGGCTATACTCACGTACCTACTATTTAGTCGATGCTAATTATAGATTAAAATCGGCCTAATCGACTGAATACGTGAAGCCGTAACCGACACTTATACTGGCTCTTTTGCTTTTTAACTCTATCTAATCAAGATTAGAAATATAAGACGTTATTGTGAACATCTATCGAGTTAAATAAAATCAAGCAAATAAGTCCTGCAACCTTGGAAAAATTGGTGTTATCACACTTATAGTATGAAGGCGAAAGTTTGTGTGTATGTGTGTTACTCTTTCACGAAAAACTACAGGACGGCTTTGGCTGTTTCGAACGGAGATAGATTATACCCTGTATTAACATTTTTATCCTGGAAAATTAAAGAGTTTCTACGAAATATTAAAAAAAAACCTTCGTACTATAAAACCTTCGTATAATAATAACTGTAAAATCTAAGAATCGGAATCTCGTTCTCTTTTCGGGCGTTGTTGGAAGGATCCGGGACCCCATGGCATTATTATATCTAGAAAATCCACTTATTTGATTATGTGTCAAGGGGTAACGACCCTCAATAAGGAATACGACGCCGAAAAAGAGACAAAACATAATACAAAATCTTTAAAAATCCTTACTTGTCTATACCCTGCTAAAGATTCTCTTATGAACTCTTTCTCAGTATCCCCTATAGCCTGGTGACGTTCTGGAGAGCTGGCCGTGAGGAGGCCCCATATCACTGCCATGGAGAGAGTCATCATGGCTTGAGAGTAGAACACCAGTTCCCAGGACAAACGAGATTCTGTGAGGAGTCCTGATATCGGCAAGGATATGATTGTGCCCAGGAGTATTGCTGGAAGGACAAGTGTAAATCAAAAAATTTTACCACCCCCGACAAGAGAAGTTTACAGTAACTAGAAAAGAGCTGATAACTTTCAAACGGCTGAACCAATTTTCTTGGATTATAGGTAAGAACACTCTCGATCAAACCACCTTTCAAACAAAAAAAAAAAAACTAGATTACAATCGGTTCATTAGTTCAGGAGCTACGATGCACAGACAGATACACAGATACACACGTCAAACTTATAACACCCCTCTTTTTGGGTCGGGGGTTAAAAATATCACTTTATGTTTAGACGACCTGCCTGGCGCAGTAGTGAGCACTGTGGTCTAATTAGTAAGAGGTCCCGGGTTCGATTCCTAGCATGTGGGGTATCATTGTTAAGAACTCATTGAGTTGAATGCGAATGTATTTTTTAATTTTTTTTTACCGTAAATATAAGGAATTGGAAGGGCATCAAAGTTGTCAGTTTTAGACCTTTTATGTGACGGGGGTTATCTTAAAAACTAAACTAGTTGAGAATAAAAAAAAATTAGCATATTATGCCCCATAATGTACTGTATTTAAAAATCATATATTAACAACAACGATTTATAAAATAGTTTGTAAGTAGTGACTAAAACAAACGAACGTTTTCTGGGGTTTTCTTTCACGGTTTATTGCTATTTATCTCGGAAAATAAATATTTCCTACATCCAAGATTTTCATAATAATGTACGGAACACTAAAAGAGCTAGTCCCGACTCGCACTTGGCTCGTTTTATTTATTTTTATAAGCCTTTTTATATTAGCAAGTTATTACCTCCTTGGATAATAAAACCGAAGATCTCCCTTTCGCCGGGTGGCAGCCAGTTTGAGATCAGCTTTAGATTGACAGGAGTCAGGCAAGCTTGAGTCATGCCCATCAGGAACTGCGCGTTGCACACGGCCACCCATCCACCCTGAACATAACCTCACATGAAAATTCTCAGCACATTAATGAAAACAAAACCTTAGAAAATAACAGCCAGAAACAAGTCGTAAATAAAACGGTCAAGTGCGAGTGGGAATCACACTTGACCGGTTTTATCCATACTCGCACAGAAATAACACTTTTTTTTTGTGATATAACCATAAATTCACAGTTTTTTCCTTTACTTGTGCTCTAGGACATTGCTATCTACCAAATTTCATGATTCTAGGTCAACGAGAAGAAGTAACCCATAGGTTTTGATTCCCATTGTCTTGATAGACACGACAGACAAACATACTACGAATTAGTGATCCTATAAAGGTTCCTTTTTCTGTTGAGAAACGGAACCCTGAAAATTAAAGAACACAACAGCTGTCCTACCTCAAAACAACGTAAAAAAAACAGATTTGAAAACAGCGCCATGTATTTGGATGTTGGTGTAGCCACCATTTTCATATTTTTTTTCAAAACAGCCAGTGTCACTTGGGTTGATGTAAGAACTCTAACGATACCCAATACATCCAAATCTGCTCATGCATTTGGAAGTTATGGCGGACTAAAGAAATTCACATACTTACGTACTTATATGAAATCCACACACACATGACACAGTTTATTCTGGCGCTTCTTCTGCTTGAGGTCTTCTGACTTTAGTGCTCAAGTATTAGAGGCACCGGGATAACCTAACCCGTAAGTATAACTGGTAATGTGTGGAACAGCTTTCAAATTTTTTTTTTCTTTCATTCAAATCTGAAAACATCAATTTCTTGGGCAGTCGTGTTAAAATAACTTGTTCGTTACCTTATTGACGATGGTAGGCATAGCAGCAGCTACACCCCCATTGATCAGAAGAACAGCCGTCAATATCAACTTGTCGACCACCTGCTTCAAGTACAGTTCCGCTGGAACCAGGATCAAGGCGTAGCCAAATAGGAATGAGGATAGAACTGTGCCTTGGATCCTCATGTCCCAATTATGGATCTAGAAATATAATAATACAATAACAAATCATCAAATTATTCAAATTAGACATAAAAGTTAAGCATTATATCCTCTTAGCGGTCCTTATTCAAATTAGTTAGGTATATATGTATATTATGTGCCATTAAAATTAACGCGCATGAATATGATATTCGTCTAAACCGAAAATCGCTCACCCGTTGCCTTTTTAGAAAAAAAAATGTTAGCGAATTTAGTTTGAGATACACTTTCCTATTGGCAACATATATTTTTGTTTAGCGGTGGCGGAATTTTATAATTTAATTTTGCGCGATTAAATTTGTTTTTTCCCGCGAAGGACGTGTTAAGTGCATCTACATTTTTGATTTGTTGCATTTTTAGTGCTTTGTCGCTGGTCCTGTCCATTAATTATGTAATAATGCAAACGTAGACAGACTTCACTGTTTTACTATTTTACTTTTAAGATAAGAAAATTAATGACTCAGAAAATTAATTATTAAATTAATAATAATCATTATCAGCCTATTGCCAGCCCACTACTGAGGATAGGTCTCCTCTCAGAATGAAAAAGGTTTATTAGGGCATAGTTCGCCACGCTAGTTAAGCGTGGATGGAAGCACACTTCATACAACTTAGAAAACATTAGAGAGAACATTCTGGCATGCAGGTTTCCGTCCGTCCATCCTGTCTGACTGTCTATCTGTCTGTATGTTAGAGAATCTAACCTAACAACTTACTTTTGCCGTAGGTACCTACTTTTAATTGAAGTATCAGTTTGCAACTTTGGTACCACGTATACTAATATTTTAAATGCGAAAGTGTTCCTGTCTGTCTGTTTGACTGCCTGCTAGCTTTTCACAACAAATCAGTTGGACCGATGAAAGGTACGTTACAGCTTGCATTCTGGGGACATAGACTACCTACTTTTTATTCTGGGAAATCAAAGAGTTCCTACGGGATATTCAAAAGTTTTAATCCATTAATCCATATAGACAAAGTCGCGGGCTTCATCTAGTCCGCTATATCTTAAGTTTGTAAAAAAATCTTAAACATTGCTGACGAAAATTGAAATTTCAGCCTAAAATCACAACAATAGCGGTCTACTCTTTGTTTGTGTTTGTCGAATAAACTTATTTTATGCGAAACAAAATGCCATCAATTGTTTGTTTGGTATCAGATGTCTAGACACGAGATTTGTGTTATCTGAAACGAGCCGTCTGAAAAGAGGTTTAGGTGTTAAATGTTCCAAATTTTTAACCGGGTCTACTTAGTAATCTAAAGCTAAATGTACCTACATTGTTACACAGAACTGCGAGAAATCGTGAACGTGCACCTTAATTTGGTCGACATCCAATCTAACCAACGCGAACGTAGGTACCTATTATATCGTATTCTGTGGCAACGTTTATGCTCTACGTTTCTGTTAGAAACCGTTAAGGTCTGGAAAGGTCAACAAAACGGGACGAGAACAGGTATTTTCAAAAATGCTATACCTAGTCTGTTTCGCTTCGCTGCCTTCTCCGTATCGTGCGATAGAGTTGCACACCTTAATCTAGGCTCGTACGATTTATTTCTTTAGTATTTTAGTTACGTTAAATTTAAAAAATAAAAAACTGTTCAAAAATAAGGATATTTAGACGCTACTTACTTTAAACATAAGCAATATTTTCTTTAAAATTAAACTGTACGAGCATAGTGCTTCATTATATCTGCAACATTTCAAAAAATTATGAAAATTGGATTTCATTTACGGGGAGACAAACGTTATCGCTTTTCGAATGATTACAACTAGACGATTATCTTCGGCCGTGGTTCCTACCAAGTACCTATAACTTAAATATCTCCGAAGCAAGTTTGCTACTTTAATTTATCAAGGTCAATAGCGCTAATATTTCACGGGTGGTTTTTTACGGAGAGTGAATTTTCGAAAAAGGATATTCGCTTTCCGTAATGAAGCTTACAGTATTTAGTGCTTTGTTACCGGTACGTAAGTGTCATTTTTGCGTGTGTAATCAGCGATCGCCAGCACACCGATGCCATTGCTGCCTCTCAGCATCCCCAGCACTAGGGAGCAGACAAACATGTACAGCATTTGCAAGTGCCGCACCCCCAGCTTGAACTCTGCGAAAATAAGTAAAAAACCGGTCCACAAGTTTCAAGTACTTAGGTTAAGGACTCGAAAAAATTAAGAATAAATAAAAATAAAAATAAGTAAAAATAAATTAAATGAATCCCTAATTCAATATTATGGTTTCGGGTCAACGTTCTACACCAAATACCAAAATTTCAGGTTTGTAATTCATTTAGTCTACGAAGTAGAGACCAGTGATACGCGGACAAACAGACAGATAGAAAGGCAAACAAACAGACAGATAGAAAGGCAGACAAATATACAGACAGACAGATAACAATGTGACATTAATAGGGCTCTGTTTTTGCCCTTTGAGTACGGAACCCTAAAAACACAGTCGTCATATTAAATTTTTGCCAAAAAATTGCCAGTCTTGTAGTAATTTGTCTCCCTAAATCCGTTGGATTTAAGCTATCTCTACAGGTACCAAATTGTCAAAATCATTTAAACGGATGGAGCTTATAAGGTTATCTATGCAACAGACAGACACGCTTTACAAGGTTAAATTTTCAAAACTTACTTGTTTTTGTGAGTACTCCATCGTAACTGTCCTCAAACTTATGTCTTATAAATTCCACGTCCATTTTGCCGTTAAAAAATGTACCTTCATTTTATATCAAAACTTTTTCTTTCTTATTGTATCAATTATTTATTTTCAAACAAATCTTTTGTTCTGAGATTGTGCAGAAACCAAAAATGGCGTCTTTAGACAAAACATCTAATGAATTTAATTAACGCTATCATAGTCATACAATTTCAGTATATTATTTGCTCACGCTTGAGTACATTATACATAATTACTGAATAAATATGATATTATTCTGAGAATTTATCTTTTTTGTAGCGATGTTGAACTCTAGGTTAATAGAAAGACGGCTTGCGTTTTAAGTTTCCAATGTCATGAACAACTACTATAGTTATTGTAATCTTGAGAAGAGTTTTGAAGTACAGTCAACAAAGACGCATCTGACGTTTAAACTAATATTACAAATGGGAAAGTCTGTCTGTTTGTTGTTACCGTGACAGAATAACAAAAAGGTAGAGCTGGTTGGAGAGAGCTATGGAAGGTAGGTTCTTTCTAAGGCATAGCCATCTGCTGTTTATGGCTATGCAGGTAGGTAGGTTTTTTCTACAGCTTAAGGACATCAATGTATACTTAAGCATCAATTAAATCGAAAGTTTGTATGAAAGTCGAATCAATGGAAGCTGTATGGAATTCGGTAATAGTGGTAAGAAAAGTAGCTCTTATGGTGAAACTGAGTGCGTAAGATCAGGATTTCTCAATCTCATGGGACATTAGAAATTGTACGCGGACAAAGTCGCGGACAATTGCTAGTTACAGACAAAATAACAGACGTCATGCCTGAATCAACGTGCGATAATAGTATTGTGTTCATTTATTTACATTTGGAGGAAATTTTATGATAGCACACCTCATAAAAGTTGAAATAGTGGCTCCACGAAAAGGAAAAAACCGATCAAGTAAGTGCGAGTCGCGCCTCGCCCTTTCAGGGTTCCGTAGTACGGAATTCGTACATAATTATGAACATCATATTTTGGGTGTATGAATATTAATTCGCTTCCCATTTAGAATATTGCAATGAACTGTGAAAGGAAAATTCCAAAAAATGTTTGTTTGTTTTTGTGACAGCTTACAAACTGTTTTATAAATCGTTGTTTTCAGTATTTGTTGTTTATATACAGTATATGGTACATAATATACCAAAATTTCATATTTCTAACACCTTTAGTTTTTGAGATAGCCTCCGTCACAAAAATAGTCTAAAACTTGACGGACTTTTGGCGGCCCCCATTTTCTTATCTCATATTCGTATAATGAGCTCTAAACAATGATACTAACATGCAAGGGTAAAAAAATAACTTTTTTTGGCTTCTTTGTAACTCACTTAGTCTACGAGCTAGAGACCTGTGCCACGTGGACAGACAGATAGACGGACCGAAAGACGGACACACTGACAGAAGATTGACATTAATAGGGCTCCGTTTTTATCCTTTGGGTACGAAACCCTAAAAATAACAGTCAGTGGGTGGTCTGTCGACACAGAAGTGAAGACTAGCAGTGATTTTTCTTGATTTTCAAATTAATTATAGTATAAGAAAATTAAATTTCATAATATGTAAATTAGATTCATCAAAACATTAACATAAGTTCAGTTTTTAGGGTTCCGCTTGAGGCTCCGTACCTCAAAAGGAAAAACGGAACCTTTATAAGGTATTTGTTGTCTGTCTGTCTGTCCGTCCGTACGTCCAATTCTTAATTTTCAAAGTAAGATAACTATACCAAGTGGGGTATCATGAAAGGGCTTTACTCTTACATTCTAAAACATATTTCATTTATTTTTATGCACAACAGTTTTTATTTATCGTGCAAAATCTCGGCTAAAATACCCCAGTACGTAACCCTCAGTGCGCGAGTCTGACTCGCACTTGGCCGGTTTTTTAGTACAGTTAACACGCTTAAAGGCAAGTACCAAAATAAAACGACCAACTGTAATAATTTATTTATTTATTTAAACCTAACTAATAATAATAGTTGAGTATCCTAAACTAATAATAATCTAGATGCTATTGCATGGCTTCTTCTGCTTTGGTTTTCGTTAAGGCAGGTTTCACTTCCTCTGTAATAGAAATAAGGTGATTAATAAAGATGCTGTGTAATAAATGCCTAAGACTTTCATATTAGATATGCAAGCTGGAAGGTGCCATAAGGTCCTTAGCATGCCAGCAGTCAGAGGTTATGGCTGTTGTTTATATGCACGGAAACATACAATGAGCCTCATAGCGTGATACCCGTGGGAGATACGAGGTCTTAAAGAATTTGCTGAAAACTATTCGGTGTCAACCCTATACACAGCCCGTTGGTACAATGAACTTGTGAACTCTTGTTAGTCCACACTTGGCCAGCGTGGTCGATTGTGACCGAACTCTTCTCTTGCTGAGAAGAGAGCCGTGCTCAGCCAGACCAGTAAGCCGGTGATTGGTTGATAATGATGACGATGATGATGGCATAGTATTTGAAAGGCATAGAATTGGAACTTTGAACTTTTTATTAATGTTAATAAGAGCTACCAACCTGGATCAGCTTTGATCTTGTCCAAGAAGTCAGGGTCGTCCCACTCCTGCCGCTTCACGCTGGCGAAGAACATGAAGCTGGTGTTGGCTATCACGCAAACGCCTGCGCAGCTCAGGAACACGATGCGCCATCGACTTATGTCCGTCTGAAAAAACAACTGGATTTAACTTGATCGTTTAAAAAGATAAAAAATCTTAGGACCTTCTGGGTAGCCTTAAACCAATGATTTAAAAACTCCCTTTGAGGTGACACTTTTGTAATACAAAAAACTGCATCAAAATCAATCTAATAGCTTATGAAAATGTGTAGTTAGACATACTGGATCGTTTCTAAGTATAAGACTAGTAGCGATGGGGGTGAGCACGCTGCCGAAGTTGGCCGCGAAGTTGGTTATAGAGAGCATCACGCCGGCGTAGTTCGGCGACAGGTCCAGGTACGACATCTGAAAATAAATTCAACTTATTTATATTACAAAACAACCAAGGCACGCTCAAGGTACGTAGTTGAAATTCCTCGGACACCTACGAAGCGATTCCTCGTTTCAAATCCGAACCACTAGAATATGGAACGCCCTTACAGCATCAGTTTTCCATTCCACTTTTAATATGGGTACCTTCAAGTCAAGAGTGAATAGGCAACTTCTAGGCAAGCGCGTTCCATCTTAGGCTGCATCCCCTTGCTAGCAGGCTTGATTGCATTCAAGCGCTAGCCTAAAAATTAAAAAAAAAAGATTCACGAAGACCGCTCAGATTGTAATTGGTAGGGTTCATGGAAGAGTATTTGAAATCTTAGCCATGCGTATGAGAAATGATTATGCAAAACGTTGCGTGCGTGTAGATGGAATGTCGACAACATAAGAATGGAAACTCATCCGACGTCTTGTGATTCGGTAGTAATGCACTACTATAAACATACTCTAAACTTACCATAAATCCAGCCCCGAAGAACCCGGTAACAGTGAGAGCTATGATGAGAGTGACGATGGCCAGGCTCTTGTGTTCCGGACCGATGAAGGACAGAGCGACCAAGCTGACAGCTCCGCCTAAGAACCCTGGAAATGGACATATTATCCAGATGTAACTTCTATTTTTCTCAACCACTCTGAATGATTTTTTTTGGCTATGAATTTTTTCGCACTGTAGCTCGTGCGATCTCCTGTGACTTCTGTAGGTGCACAAACATGAACAGGCGTGTTTTTTGCTGGACCGAGTTCATCCACCATATTGGGGAACGACCACGTGGACGTGTACCCTCCTCTCAACCTTGTACCACGAGGTGTTCGATGGTACCTCTTCCTCATAATGTGCCCAAAGAACTTCACGGTTCGGACGGTACTAACAGTTAATATACATTGAGTGCCAAACTACATTTGTTTGGAGTTCACTATGTATATACTCCTCTTCAGACTCACCTAAAGAATTGAAGAGTTTCCTGCAGGTCAACAGAGATAAATATCCCTTGTTGTAAATCTTCTGCGAAACAGTCGTAGAAGCGAGTTGCCCCAAGAACATTCCGATGTAGGGTAACGCCGACAGTGATGCGCTCTGAAAGTATTGTACAAGGCTTAAGAGTACTCTCCAAGGCCGCTCTAAGTTGAGCATGAGAGTATGCTGTTGCAATCAACATTTGCGGACAGGACAGTTGGAACATTTCTCGTGTACTTTGTCCCTCAAAGAGCACCCAACATAACCCGCTCCGTAGCAAGTTGAGCGACTTTGAACTTGTGGACAAGACCAACTGTCAGGGTCCACGTTTTAACTGCTATCACCATTTCAAGCGAATAATTATAGGTAATACGTACTTACGTCTTTCAAAGAAATCTCCAAGCCCCTTTCCAAATACGTTGGCATGTCAGCAAAGAACAGCACAAAGTTGATCGCGCAGCCGATGTGCGTCACCACCAGGCCCCATAGAGCCTTCGTGCGCAAGATATACCTCCATGGAGTGCGATAGCTCTGTAAAAAAAATCTCTGAAATTTCTACCAAGAAAGAACCTCTAGGTAATCCCTCAATTAATCTGAAGCAGATTTTTTAAACCAGGTCTGCAGTCTTGGCCTCTACATTGCAAATTCTACAACTCTTTTAGGTTTAAACCAATTAAGATGAAACTCAAATAGGAGTAAAACTATATTCTCTACGGGAAAGAGTCTTAAAGACTCTACATCATCATTATCAACCGGTAAAGTCCACTGCTGGACATAGGTCTCTTGTAGCGACTTTTACACGCGCCATGCGTCATCTGAATTCAGCGGCTCCCTGAAATTCGTTTGATATCGTTTGTCCACCTAGTGGAGGAGGTCTTCCAACGCTGCGCCTGTCCGGTGCGAGGCTGCCAATTTAGCACCTTGGGACCCCAACGTCCATCGATTTTTGTGAGTGAGCCGACGGTGATCAGTACTACGATTCAGTACAATCAAAACTACTTTCTGATTGGCAATCCAGTTGAATCGTACCTTGTTACCACCAGTGTTCAGCCCCCTCTCGATGTACTCCCTCTCTTCCTCCGTCATCAGGCGATGGTCCCTCGGTGAGCTGGCTGCGAAGAAGATCCATATCACGGACTGAACGAACATGATGCCAGACACCGCGTAGAAGATCAGCTTCCAACCCATTGCCGTTTCAGCCAGGAGACCTGACACAGGCATGGCTATGATTGTGCCTATTGGGGAGCCTAAAAAAAAAGAACAAGTGTAAATTAAAAAAATATTACACCCTCGACAAGTGAAGGTTACAGTAATTAGAAAAGAGCTGATGACTTTCAAACGGCTGAACCAATTTTCTTGGATTGTAGCTAGAACACTTTCGATCAAGTCACCTTTCAAACAAAAAAAAACTAAATTAAAATCGGTTCATTAGTTTAGGAGCTACAATGCCACAGACAGATACACAGACACACGTCAAACTTATAACACCCCTCTTTTTGGGTCGGGGGTTAATTTACTAAATGATTCTCGTGTTTTCTTAGGTTTTTTAAAATCCCGTGCGAGCTCTTCTCTTCCAGTTAAAAAGTAGTCTATATTCGTCTTCAGGATGCAAGCTTTTTCTGTATCGAGATGGTGCCCACAACTTTGTCCACGTGGATTTATGTTTTCTAAAATTCTACGCGAACTCTATAATTTTCTGGGGTAAAAATTACCTAGTTTATGTTATTGTTATTTCCTGGGATTCAAACTATCTCTGTACCGAATTTCATCAAAATCTGTTAAAGATGGCCTATGAAAAGCTAGCAGAGAAAAAGACAAACACATTTTTGCTTTTATAATTATTCAGTATGGAGTAATGATTTGATGAAACTGGTTACAATCTGTGAATAAATTCACGTTTAGCTGTAGATTATAACATACATGCGATTGAAATAATTATTACATAATATTTAATAAATAAATGATTTAATTTGATTGTAACCTACATGAGCTATGGCAGCAACAACAATATAAACCAAAGAATCTTTATAATCCCTTCGGTAGATAAGTCAAAAACTCCCATATTTTTTCGGCGAGAGTTAAAAATGGACGAAGGTAACAGGAAAAATGAATCCCTCTAAGGCTATTCAGACCCTTTTTTGACACTTGACTGCGACTCAACCGTTCTCGGTATCTATCCTGACACAGATGGATAGTTCTCGGATGTCAAACGCGTGGCACGGGGCCGGATAATCATTGTCCGGATATCATTTTGTGCGCATTGGTAGGTGTGTTAATTCATGTGTAACCTTGTTATTGCATTTTGATTCTTTTGTTATTATTTTATGGAGTGGAGCCCCATACCGGTAAGCGCAGTGTAGGATTACCCTCAGATGCTGATACAATAACCTGAAGAAAGGTGTGGGGGGGGGGGGTGGATGGGTGGAAGAGGAAGGCGGACGACCGTGTTTGGTGGTCATACAGGCTGATAGATTGGATTAGATACAGTCTAGGTATAGTCAGCTTGCAGTGAACTACAATAATTACTGTCCAGAGCTTCTCGTTTGTTCTTCCAGCACTCGTCTCCTCCCCCAGTTTACCTTTTTTTTTATTCAGATACAAGTTAGCGCTTGACTGCAATCTCACCCGGTGTTAAGTGATGATGCAGTTTAAGAAGGAAGTGGGATTACTCGGAAAGGCTATGGTAGATTTTATTACACCCACAACCCTTTTGGTTTCTACGCGGCATTATACTAGAACGCTTAATTGCTTGGTGGTAACTAGCCACGGTCAAAGCCTCTCAAGTAAGATTTTCTTTTAAGTTTAAGCTTCAATGGATTCAAAAGTTACCCACTGTTTCTTTACCACTGAAGAAGTTTAAATGTCTAAATTTTCCAGTATTCTTGGCTTTTCTTTGTAGCAGCAAGTAATAAAAAGCGTCCGAAACAATTAATGCAACTCACAGCCAGGAAGTTGCGCGGCAGGCAGGCTTCAGGAAGGGCTACGGTCACCAGACGTTCGAACGTAATAGGACAAGTCTTTACCAACAAATTCAGAGTTTAAAGTTCTTCTTCTTCTTATTATTTTGTTTAATGATTTGTGATTTTTCAGTATTCCAACCTGACTTTTTTTGAAAAATTTATTTGAATGTCCCATTTGGCTCCGTGTCATACCAAGGAGACCGCATCAAGACTATTTGGCGAGAGATATATTGTAGATATTTTGTGCATAATAACAAAGTTCTGTATTAAATAAAAATAAAGTCTGGGAGCCGCAGCTGAAATGCCTGAAACCCGTAAACAACGCAAGTATGCCTATTTACAATTTTTATGATAGTATTTTTACCTTCAAGGTCATTTCTAATTTATTTGGCAAGTATGCCTCTGTTTTATTCACCGCGGAGATCTTGGGTCCATGGAGTGTTGGTGTTAAAAAATCTACGACATATTTTGTTTGTACGACACTAAAGTTTGTAAACACTGTTTTTGTAAAGTTAATAAAGATTTTTTTAAATTTTTTATTCGTTCAATTATTATTTTTAACCTATGAGTATGTACATGAAAGCGAAATGGTGAGAATAATAATAATATTTCACTGCCGGAAATTGCTTCATCCGGTAACAGAAGCCTGCCCTTCTGGCAATTCATAGGGCAAATAGCTTCAAATTTTTTGAGGAGAAATCAGGCTTTTTGTCAGGACCTTCCAATAAAATTTTATACCTGGTAACCCTAAGTAGGGCCAAATTAAAAAAGTTACATTCTCGTTTCCGCTATGCTATCCTGTTGCCGCAACTTCTCAATAAACAATCAAAACTCTGAACACTGGTGTGGACCACCATTTTGTTAAACTCAGAAATAATAATATTAGTTTTCCTACAGTATAACTACTTAGTAGACATTGTACTTTGAGACTACTTTAATACAGTGAAGTAACTTCTACCCGTGACTTCGTCCGTGTCGATTTATGTTTTTAGAAATCCCGTGCTCAGATTTTGTTTTCCCCATGGTTTTCCCCTTATAAAAAGTACACCCTATGTCTGTCTTCTGGATGCAAGCAATTTCATTTGCATATTTGTCTATCTTGGATATTAATATATGTGAAAAGGTATACCTGACGGGTAGGCATATCTAATAATATTATATTAACATTAATAATTTTGTATATTTTTATGAATTTAAACTATTATTCCAAACATACACTATTTTTTTAGAAAATATTATGAACAAATAAACTTTCACAAAAAATTGACATTTTAACATCAATATTAATATATAAGTCTATGCATTTTAGTAGTTTTTATTACCATAATATAAAACAAGATAAAGTGTATTACAAAATTCATGTTGGAAGTGGTTGGATTATTACTTTGTACATACAAAGTTTTCAAGCAAATCTTTTACACGATGTAAGATTAAAAACTGCTAACTTGAACTTGAAGACTTTAAGCTCATTCATCAAGTGAAATTTCCAGCCAACTTAGTCTGTGAAATGCTACGAATAATGTCGTTTTTAGGGTTCCGTATCTCAAAATGCAAAGTAACAAAGTGATATTTTTAGGGTTCCGTACCTCAAAAGGAAAAACGGAACCCTTAAAGGATCACTTTCGTTGTCTGTCTATCTGTTTGTTTGTCTGTCTGTCTGTCTGTCTGTCTGTCCGTCCGTCCGTCCGTCCGTCGTGTCTGTCAAGAAACCTATAGGGTACTTCCCGTCGACCTAGAACCCTATAGGTCTAACCCTATAGGTTTCTTGACAGACACGACGGACGGACGGACGGACGGACAGCCAGACAGACAGACGGAAGGTACCTACTCAAGTTTAACTCGCCCACTTAGATCGCGAACTAGAATTTTGTGAATCTTCTTTTTCTCCTGTAAAGTGTTGATTTTTTGCTTGTACCTATTACTGTCACAAGACGCAGAAATATAATCAATCATACGGAATCTTCTCAGGGAGCAAGCCCTACTCGCACTTGACCGTTTTGTAAAATAATGTCTTATCTGAAACATGTCTGGAACTTATTCATGCCATCCTAAATTCAACTTGATAATATTATTTATGTCATTAATCTTATAATTTTCTCTGCTATAGCTTATTTTTAAGTGTTTGGTTTATTTCATATTTATATTTTATGAAATATTTTTGGCTTGCCTTTTTTTGCAAAGTTAGTTTTTAAAATAATTCGTTACAATTTTGCAATCTTCTTATAGAAGTTATATTATAAGGCAACATTTATGTGTATATGTGTGTTTGTTACTCTTTCACGCAAAAACTACCGGACTGATTTGGCAGAAATTTAGAATAGAAATAGATTAAACCCTGGATTAACATATAAGGCAATTTTTTTAAGATTTTGAAAAACCTAAATCGATGAAGTCGCGGGCATCAGCTAGTAGTTCAATATGCTTGTCGTACATTGTAAAGTCTCAAGAAGCCGGCATTAGTGTGTTATCTATGATCTCAAGTATTGAGACTCAGTGAGTTGAGTATACTGATACTATGTCAGTCAATTAGTTTCATCTTTCTTTCTAAAACAGAGATTTTTCCTAAAAAAACCCTTTTCACCAAGCCACGCGGACGAAGTTGCGGGAATAAGCTAGTTACTCATATAGCTAAACAGGCACTGCTTACCTCCATACACGATTCCGGAGTAGGAAGTCAGCTCGTGTTCTGGTAGCCACTGACCCAGCAGAGTGTGGAAGCCGGGGAACAGGCACGCCTGGGTCAGACCCATGATGACGCGGCATGCGCAGACTATGGGCCATCCACCCTGAACAAACAAAATCATAATATATTTTTTGAATTAAAGTATTCGTATTTCTCAGCAAGGAGGTCAGCAGAGATTGGCATAATCAGATAGCCCCAGAAGAACAGTGATACTACAATTTATACAAGCGCTGATAGAAGACCACAGGTGATAGTATTATATAATATTATTTGCTAGTAGAAAGAATAGGACAGCGGGTTTCTCTTCATGTCTCGTAGCAATCATGCCAGCTGGGATTAGCATCAGATAGTCCCAGAAGAACAGTGATACTTATTGGATAAAATATATTGGTAGATGAGCACAGATGATAGTATTTGTCAGGAGAAAGAACAGGACAGTGGGGTTTTCTTCGTATCTCTTAGCAAGTATACCAGCTGAGATTGGCATAATCAGATAGCCCCAGAAAGTTAGTAATATGAACTTACAAAATCTACAAGCGTTGGTAGAAGAGCACAGATGATAGCATTTGCCAGGAGAGAGAAAAGGAGGATGGGTTTCCCGCCGTATCTCTTAGCAAGCAAACCAGCCGGAATCTGCATGATCAAGTAGCCCCAGAAGAACGATGAGAGAATCATGCCTTGGGTCTTTTTATCCCACTCGTAGACCTGATGACAAAAATAAACAATTATGTATGACAATCTTTAAACTGCTATAATTGATTTTGCCTCCTCGTTTTTAATTCGGGTTTAATTAGGTTGATGATAGTTTGATTAAGCGCTAAAATACCACAAGTGCATGCAAGATCTACATCTCTTGAGGATGCTCCGGAGTCGGTGCGAAACGTGCGTAGAATGTGTTCTGGTGGATTTTTGTGGTCTTGCGTGGTGTCTGACTTTTCCTACATGCTTGGCAAAGGGAGGGCGGGCGGTGCGTGTCGTATGTTGCATGTAATACAAATTTGCCTTTTTTGTCGGATTATAGCAAATTAAGCTTTGATTCTTTGTATATCATGGACTTCAGCAAAGTAACACCTGCTTGTATACAATATTTAAACGCTAAAAAACTTTTCTACTCACAGTGACACTAGAATCGTTCCGGCGTCGCATATCCGTCATAGCTAGCACTGCTACACCCAAGCTGCTCCGAGCTATGAACAGCACGGTCATCGTCAAGCACATGCAAGCCATCTGGATATGACGGACGCCGAGGCCATATCCTGGAAACAAGGCAAACTCTAGAGGCTTCCGTCATGGCATATAATAACACCAGATAGTGTACATATTGTATCTGCATCTGCGTGTTTTTTTTTTTTCATCTTTTATTAACTGATGCCTGCGACTTCATCCGTGGATTAAGCTATCTCAAAAATCCCGTGGGAACTCTTTGATTTTCCAGGATGTAAGCTAACTCTGTACCAAATTTCATCAAAATCGGTTTAACTGTTGGGCCGTGAAAAGCTAGCAGATAGACAGTTTCGCATTTAAATTATTAGGTATAAGCTGACGCTTTACCATGATCACACCTGAGGAAGTGATGATGTGGCCTAAGATAGAATACGTTTGCCTAGTAGATATACATAATATATTCAATTCACACTTGTTTAAAAGATACCCGGCTAATTGGTAGGAAACACTGTTTTCGTATGAGAATTCGTATGCGTATAAGGATAGAGGTTTAAAAAACCCCTGGGGACTCTTTGAATTTCCAGGAAGCATAGCCTATGTCCATCCCAACCTATAGTCTATCTCTGTACCTAACATTTAACTTTAATTGGTTAAATAGACAGATAAAATATACACACAGACACGCTTTCGTGTCGTTTGTATTCGTACTGAAATTCATGAATTATTGTTTAAAATTATTATTTTTACTATTTTTACCTAGCTTAAAATTGTACAATTAATTTTTATTTTATGTTATCTGATTGAATTATTTTATTTCATTTATGACGTTCAAAAAGTGTACATTTGTACCTACTTTGAATAAAACATTTGAATTTGAATTTGAATTTGAATTTCTTAACCACTTTTTAAAAGTTACAAGAAAAGTAGTCTCACGAAAAAACTTTAAAAAAAAAAACAAATTCCACTCAGTCGAAGTTCCAAACATCAGCGTCAAAAATAAATAGAAGCAACAATGAAACGTTTTTGAGAAAAGAATAGAGAATTTTTGAAAAAATAATAGTATTTTTCATAATAATAATGTGTGCTAATTTTTTTAAATAACAGTAACTTACGTTTTTCAGATCCGCCCTCGCAACTTTTCATTTTGAATTATTGCTATGATTTTTCTTGTTACCATTTATTTTTTTATTAAGTATATTTTTTATACCTAGAAGTCACTGCAGCCTTTGATCGAATGAATTGTGAATACCAAAGAAGAAATAAAATCACATTTCGAAAGTAAATAAATAAATAAATCATAAGTAAAAGTTATTTGAATTTAAACTTTATCATTTATCACATAAAGTATATATTTCTAAATTATTTTCTCATGTATTGTGCCTTTGACGTAATGCGGTAACCACACCATATAAACGTTATCTCAATATAAATATAAGTACAAACACTTAGATTTGCTTAAGCATTAAACTCTCATATATTGAGCAACTACCATGATATTTATAACTATAGTTCAAGTTTACGTAATTAATAACTAAATACTCGTCACCTTGTGTTTGGTAACTTGAAAATTATCGAACATTTGGAAATCCGTAGTAGGACCAGAGTAACCAACACAACTTTAATAAAATCATAACCCTTCCTTTTGGCCTTGCCACAGTCGGATAAAAAGAGCAAAGCGCGAATTTAAAACTACGCGATTCCCTTGGTGTGAAATTAAAGGAAATTGTTAAGGGATTGTTAATGTATTTTTACCGAGGACTCTCAGTATATTTACAACAATAACATAATTTTTGTACGACAAAACACTCTCTATTATGAAAAGTAGATGCACGATTTCTACGCTCCGTCTTTTCAAAAAAGTAAGAAAGTCATTTGAAAGCAGATTGAACTGTCAAGAGCTATTTAACTCTATCCCTCCCTCCCTCCAGGGAGGTTTTGACGACCTCCCCGGCGCAGTGGTATGCGCTGCGTCTTATTAGTGGGAGGTCCCGGGTTCAATTCTCGGTAGAGGTTTGATATTTTATTATATACTACCCTACTGGAAAAGCCGTGTTGCCGAGCGATTTAGCGTTCCAGTATGATGCAGTGTTGAAACCAAATGGGTATGGATTAGGAACTGCCATACCACTTCCAGGTTAGCCCGCTTCCATCTTAGTCTGTATCATCACTTACCACCAGGTGAGATTGCAGGCAAGGGTTAATTTGTACATCTAAATTAAAAAAAAAACTGGATAATTTTCACAGAAGAACCTACCCAACTTCTAACCTTAGTGCTTGGCTGCAATCAGACTTGCTGGCAAGTGAGAAGATGGGGCCCGCTTGTCTAGAAGATCTTTATTCACTCTTAACTTGAAGGTACCCATATTAAAATCGGAGGCGAAAACTCGAATACGAAAAAAAATGTAATAAATTAATTGAACATATTAAAATACTAAATTACTCTATTCATATTAAAATGCAAATGGGGGTGGAAAAGAAATGAAAGAATAATAAAATCACTTTACATTTTATTGCGACTCAGTGAATAGTTTAAGCTATGTTCAGAGTTTGGAGTGGAACTTTTCAATGATACTCGTACAATTCAATTTACTAACTTCATCATTTTTTTGGAAACTTGTCTAAATTCAGCTTTAATAGTTATTTAGTAGAGATTATGTCCAAATAGGTTAAGTTTATTGAGAATCCGAGGGAATTCCTTGATTTTTCGGAATAAAAATTACCCTATTTTCGTCTCTATGATGCAAACTATTTATTTACCAAACGCTAAAATCGGTTAAAAGATGGGCCATTAAAAGATCGACAGACAGACATACCTACTTTCGTATTTATATTAGCATGAATATGGATGAACAATACGGCTATTAGATACATAAACGTAACAGGGTTTTTTCATTAAATAACCTTTGTTACTATTCGGTAAGGAACTCTAAAGTTACTGGAAAAATACATGTGTACTTTGCTTTAGGAATGCTGTATTCAGGAAAAATTCATATAATACAATCGTTCCGAATGGCTCGCAGACAATGCTTAATCTATTCTATTCATGGAATTGACGGCGTAGCAACTTCTGCTTAGTCTTCGGAATTGTTCGAGGTTTAATTCATCCTCTTTCAGATAAAAGATTAAAAAGTTTCTGTTCAATAAGAAAATATTGGTACTTCTTACTTGCAAAGTTAACGGACGTTTATCTTGTTAGTACGTGGTGGAACACTCATTTCCATTAACGGTCTGTTAAACCACTTGACAGGATGTTAATTTAACAAACAGAGTATGGTGAATATTTTAACTATGAATTCCAGTGTAAGAGTCTGCCAATGCATAACGTGATTTCAAATAGTATTCCGAAGAAAATAAAAATTTAAATTTTATGCTTTGACGAAAGATTTTATAAGTCTTTGTTACCTGCCAAAGTCACCATGATTCAAACTTCATAGTTGCTGATCTTTGCTCCCTGCGTTGGGGAAACTTTCGGCTTTTGTAAAATAACGAAGCTCTGGCCCTCACAGGCTCCAAGTCTTTAAATAGATACCTGTAGTTGTTACTTGTACCTATCGTGACCTGACACAACTTAATAATAGCTCCACTATTTGTACATAGATTCGAATAGCATAAATACAGCTTAACATTAATACCGGAGTTTGCTATAGCTGATAAATAGGAAGGAAAGTTTTGATAAGACGATTGAAATAGATCTGATATTGAAACTGAGGATGTAGTGACGTAAGGAAGGTGTGATTGTGTCAATCATGCAGGATTATGGTTCCGGTAATAACTGGTTTCGCAAAACTCAGGAAACTTTCTACTCACGTGAAACTGCCGTTTTGATTTTTTTACGGTTCTGTACCTTTGGGTTTTTATCCTTTGGAATAAAAACGTCGCCCTATTAATGTCATAGGATCAAACCCTTATAAGATCACTTTAATTCCTGTCTGTCTGTCTGTCTATCGAAAAACCTATAGGGTCCCGTATCCCGTTAACCTAGAATCATGAAAATTGGCAGGTAGGTATAGCATCTTCAGGGGAAAATCCGAAAACCGTGAAAATTTAAAATAAAATTTAAAAAAAATTAAAATGCGTTCATGAACAAATAATTAGAATTTTCAATTTTCAAAGTAAGATAACTATATACCAAATAGGGTACCATATGAAAGTGCTTTACTTCTACATTCCAAAATAGATATTTATTTATTTTATAATTTTTGATTTATCGTGCAAAATGTCGGAAAAATACCCGAGTACGGAACCCTCGGTGCGCGAGTCTGACTCGCACTTGGCCGGTTTTTTTTTTGGAAGTTGATACAACACAAAAATAGATCTCAGCGGGATTAGTATGAAACACTTCGTATTCAGATTGGCCTACGTGTTTTGCGCTTGCTACATAATATGGACTGACAATCCTATGAATAGACAGTTTGTGATAGAAGTAGAAGTTAATAGCTCTAGGCACTGTCCGTGTGGTATCCCGCATTTTTCCGCTCCGTAACAATGCAGTCTTGATTGCTAACGAGTAACGGGAATGCATAAACCCCTCGGAGTGACGATTCTGTCCGTTGATTTTAAACGAAGTCGTTTTGCACTAGCGAATAGGCCTCTCGCACATGACTGATAAAATTGTCGGTCCCTCCCGCTATTCCCCTATGATTATGACTATCCCCCCTATGACTATCACTATCCCTTTTATTTAGATTGACTGAGTGACTGTCTGACTGACTGTCTGACTGACTGACTGATTGACTATTTGACTGTCTGACTAACTGACTGACTGACTGACTGACCGACAGACTGACAGACAGACAGACAGACATCAAAGTGATATAATATCAAAATTCAAAATAATTTTGAATCGTTAAAGGTTCCACTGTTTCGGAATGCCTTGTGTCTGTCAGCGGGCTGTATTTAATGAACCGTAATAGGAAGACCCGTTTGGTTGAAATTTTGCCAATCAGGTTCCAGCTTTTTAGGAAGCTGTTGATTTAATCCTTGAATAGCCTCAGCCATCTACCATCCAGACCAGAGCCTATATAGAAATCACATAAGTATTATACCCAAATCGCCCCTACCGGAAATCGCATTATGAGACCAGAGCATTCAATACTGTACCTTTAAAGTCATCGAGTCAAGACGGTCTCACACAAAAATCGCTCGTCTGTGCTAGGCCTTACAGTGTTGATTGGAGTATAACGAGTTTAAGTGGTTAGAATAACAATGGAACTATAACAATTTCGTTGGTATTTAACTTTCAGATAGAAAAGTTCTACATTTTCTCAACCTAAATAGAATATCAAAAGTTTTGACTAAACAAAGTCTATTGTCACACCAGAATTATCTCACATGCTCCATTTAGGAATGATGCATGGTTTAACTAAAGAAATAGGATTGTATAAAATTCTTGCCATTACCAAAAACTTGGCAAGTGCAAGTCGGACTCGCGTGCGAAGGGTTCCGTACCATGTCTTACAAGATAATACAGGTACCTAAAACCTTTATGTAGAACTCTGCAAGTTAACAACGGACTGAGACATCTATATGTGATTTCGTAAATTAAATTTTTTGTGAACATATTTAATTTTTTTTTGTTGTGATATAAACACAAATTCTGTTTTTGGATTTTTCCTCTACTTGTACTATAAGACCTACCTTTTTTTTTTTTTTGTTGACGGGGGGGAAATCGTCACAAGATACCCTACCTCTTTGAGGAGAGATCGGGTTATGTGGGATTTGTACCCACTACCCCCTCGATGGCCATCCTCAGCGCATATTAAGAGGCTCCGGGAACTCTTACGAACGTGCGCCGGTGCCTCCCTCTGCGCAACGCCCAGTGGGCTCATCCTGAAAGATGCAGACAAGACCTACCTACCTGCCAAATTTCATGATTCCAAGTCAACGGAAAGTACCCTATAGGTTTTCTTGACAGACACGACAGACGGACAGACAGACAACAAAGTGATTTTTAAGGGTTCCTTTTTCCTTTTGAGGTACGGAACCCTAAAAACATAAACAATTTTGCTGAAGTAATTTGTTGGTAGGTACAGAAAAACGACCTTCGTTAGACGTTATTGTGACTGGAAATATGACTTGAATATTTTAGCAAAGAACGAGAAAAACTCTTAACTATTCAGTCTTTTATTACAAATTTGAAGATATAATTTTATTTCTCCATTTTTTTACAATTAACAGCACTTCAAGTTGGTCTGTGCCTTTAAACTAAAACTAATATTAATTACCTACATAATAATGACATAACATTATGCTATGGTGAATTATAATGCAGTTTTCTCTTTATCGTTTTCGTGTGCAATTATTTCTTCTTGAGATTCTGCTTTTGATTTCTTCACTCCTAAAACAGAAGTAATTCATTGATTTTAATTATTAAGAAAACGGAAAGATTAAATTTAGTAAACTTGAGTGCATATTTTTCGACGGGCGTAAGTTAGTTAAACTTCGACTTCGTCCGCGTGGTTTGAATTTATTAAAAAATCCCGTGGGAACTCTTTAATTTTCCGGGAAAAAAAATTGCTATAACAATTTCCGAGACGCAAGCTATCTCTGTAGAAAACATATACTGGTTAATCGTTTAAACGGATTTGCCTGCAAGAATCTTGTGAGAACTCTTTGATTTTCTGGGATAAAAGTTGTCTTTATCCTTCCCCGGGATGTAAGCTAACTTTGTCTGTAGGCTATTGAAGATGATTGATGATGTAAAAGACAAACCTCCGCCTAGAAGTAACTTCTGAAGACTAGAACACGGCGCATCTATAGTGACTGATAACACAAAAGCCAGTATTGTTGTGAGCGCGGTATTTGCTACGGCTCGATACATCTGTAAAACAAATAGTGAATCGGCTTATAAACTATTTACACGCACAAAACGTTTTGCATCATCACGCCTCAAATAACACATGGCTAAGGTTTAGAATAATTTGCTGCGATCTGTGTTTCCTACCAATTACAATCCGTGTATCTTTAAAACAAGGGTTCTAGGTAAACGCGTCCCATTGTAGGCCACATCATCAGGTTAGACCCAGCGCTCCAAACGTTGCGAAATTAAAATTAATGGTGCTGAATTTTTGGCTTTAAATCAAGAATCGTTAGGTCCACTTTACTTTGACGTTTTTTAGTTTCGATTCTCGAATACTATCAAAATTGGTGAGAAGTAAAATATTATACGGCACTGTCAGTGTAGATGAAGCTTCGTGGTTTTGTTACTAGTTTCATAACTCTACAATGTCTGATTGCATGACTTTGCAACTAGGCATTGTAAGGTCTACATCTCCTGAGGATGCTCCGATGCCGGGGCGAAACGTGCGTCGAGTGGTTTTGGGATTTGTGTGGTGTGCGTGGTGGTGGTGCATATTGCTTGCTTGGTGGCTGGCTTTTCCTGCATGTTTATCAGTGGGAGGGCTGGCGGTGCATGTCGCATGCTGCATGTTGCACCATACAGATTTGTTTGGTTTAGCGGATTATAGCAAATTAAGATTTTGGTTCCTTGTATATCATGGAATTCCGCAAAATAACTCCTGCTTCTATACTACAAGTTTCATAACTGTCGTCAACTGTAGCTTTATTGTCAAAATAATTAAGAAATTGGCTTACTGTATTCCCATCGTTGAAGTAAAAAGGGGTGACCATGCTGCCGTTGACGAGTAAGATGAGAGAGTAGTGTGTTAAATACATAGCGTAGGAGAGACGCGCCGGTAGCTTCCACATTTGTAGAGAGAGAAACCAGTTTATTGGTCCTGTGGTACAAGTTTTAAGTTAGAAAACGATTTCCTTCGCGTTTTAATATTCTGAGCAGTGTAACCATAGTTTAACAAAATAAAGTTGAAAACTAAAACCCGACCGCGATCGTTTTAATAAACGCTGAAATATTATAGTAAAATTGTCTTTCTCTTGGTATATTTTAATGTCGTTGTACATTTATATTCATGAACTCAAAATTATCTTCTTTCATTTGACATCCCACTCGATACAATAGCAAAAACAAATTTTGGGGACCCCAACTTTTTTTGATGTAACATCCGTTAGGTGAATTTTTTTCGTATAAAATGTAGCCTATGCCACTCGGACCTTTACAACGCATTAGTTGACTCATCTCATCTTAGATCATTCATCAAAACCTGTTCAGTAGTTGAGGGGCTTGGTCAAACACACAGAAATTGGATGCAAACATACATACATACACACATACAGAGATTGCAAAAATCATAACCATCCTTTTGGCTTTGCCGTAAAATACCTTTCATAGATTTATTTTTAACCTTCAGGTCCTTCTCTAAATGTAACTCTGGACTCCCCTGCTATGTCCGTCATATGTCCGCTCGTAAAGAAAAGAATAGAATAGAATAGATTTTTATTCAAATAAACATTTACAAGTGCTTTTGAATCGTCAAAATAATTTGCCACTAAATCGTAACTACTCATTTTACTGATTTTGATAAATGAGACATCATTAGATTCGTCTTGATAGCGTGAGTGTCACTGGGTACATAAAAATTGTTATAAAACAAAATAGCGGGGCGTATGAGCTTAATGTTTGGGTAAACCCAAATGCAGTGCTAATTGCATATGGGGTATTTTTGTTTTTTTTTTTTTTTAATTTATCATCATCATCGTTATCCTATGGACATCCACTGTTGGACATATGCCTTCTCTAAAGAGCGCCACCATACCCGGTCCTCAGCCTTCCTCATCCAGCCACTTCCCGCCAGCTGCTTTATATCGTCGGTCCATCGTGCTGGAAGGCGTCCCACACTACGTTTGCTTGAACGCGGTCTCCACTCAAGGACTTTCTTACACGACTGCGGCAAAGCCAAGAGGAATGATTTTAGCAGTCTATGTATGTATGTATGTTTGTTTGTTTCCAGATTCTGTGTATTCCACCGTAGCGGGTTTTAGTTTTCAACTTTATCTTGTTTAACAGGGCTCTCTCCGTCACTCGCTTCATACAATCGTAGTTCCAATTTCATTTGAATATTAAGCAACCAAAGTCCATGAAATTTCGCAGATATATTCTAGAAACTAATATCTGTGTCTGTGGTGTTTTAGATTTTTCTAAAAATATGTAGTTTTAAAATTACAGGGGCTCAAAGATTTGTATGTGAATTTTTAAGACCGCGTAACTTTGAAACCGAAATATTCAACAGAAATCTGGAAAACCACAGACATAGATATTAGTTTCTAGAATATGTCTGCAAAATTTCATGGAAATTGGTTGCTTAATATTCAAATGAAATTGAAACTACGTTTGTATGAAGCGAGTGACGGAGAGACTCCTCTTAACTTTGTCTTGTCTGTTTGACTTGTGACATTTAGTGAAGTACCTCCGTATCCGTGCACACAAGCGAATATCATCCAGCCCACAGCGAGCGCCCAGATCCCCCTCATGTAAGAGTTGAGGAAGTTGTCGAACATCTGGGAGTCGTGGTCTTCCTGGATGACCACGAACATGCTGAGTATGCAGAACGCCATCATAGCGAACGCCAGAATCCACATTATACATACTAGAATCTGTAAGAACAGTTATCCATCCATATTTTAGTACTTCATACTAATATTATAAAGGCGAAAGTTTGTGTGTATGTGTGTGTGTGTGTATGCTTGTTACTCCTTCACGGAAAAACTACTAGACGGATTTGGCTGAAATTTGGATTGGAGACAGATAATATCCTGGATTAGCACATAGGCTACTTTTTATCCCGGAAATCAAAGAGTTCCCACGGGATTTCGAAAAACCTAAACCTAGACGTGGGCATCGGCTAGTATTATTATAAACTAGATGATGCCCGCGACTTCGTCCGCGTGGATTTAGGTTTTTTGAAATCCCGTGGGAACTCTTTGATTTTCCGGGATAAAAAGTAGCCTATGTGCTAATCCTGGATATTATCTATCTCCATTCCAATTTTCAGCCAAATTCGTTCAGTAGTTTTTGCGTGAAGGAGTAACAAACATACACACACACACACACACACACACACACACACACACACACACACATGCAAAGTTTCGCCTTTATAATATTAGTGTGATGCAAAAATGTCTCATGGCCCAACGGTTTCACCGATTTTCACCGACTACCTTATATCCCGGAAAATCAAAGAATTTCCACGGGATTCTTAAACGCCCATACAATAAACCAATTTGTATGAAAGGTACAAATTTGCGTTCCGGAAATTTACATAGGTAACTTTTTATCCCGGAAAAGCAGAGAGTTCCCACTTCCCAGGGATTTTTAAAAACCCAAATCCGCGCGGACATAGATCCTAGTTTTAACAAAGAACATACTTATTGTTATTATTTGGAAAAAGACAATAATAATAAGGTCTTCAATTCAAGAGTGAATAGGCACCTTCTAAGCAAGCGCGGTCCATCTAAGCCTGCATCATCACTTGCGGGCAGGTTTGATTGCAACCAAGCGCTAGTCTATAAATTCTTCTTCTTCTCTCTGGGCTGGTTTCCGCACTTAAACGTTTCCGTCTGTTGTGCGTGTAGTCTATAAATAAAAATATTAAAAAATAGTACTAGAAACCTTTGCAATACGAATCTTCTTTCCTTTACACTGGACCAATAGGTAGCCGTACATCATTCCAATGAAGAAAGGCGACGCTCGGGTCAGCGGGTTTATGTAGTAATTGATGAAATAACGATTAAATTCGGTTACGCGTCTAAAAAAATGAAAATGATGCCTTTATTTTAATTTTGAAGCTACTTTGTATGCTGATTTTCGTACAATCCCATGAGAAATATTTGATTTTTAGGGTTCCGTATTTCTAAGTTAATCGATGACTTCGTAAGTTACTCGTAAACTTAAAAGTGATAAGATCGTAAAAATAAATTTTCAATAAATGTTTAATTAAAAAATAAAAGCAACCGCAATTTTGATAAAGGAAAAAGCGACCTATAGGCTCACTTTGTTGTCTGTCTGTCCGTCTGTAGTGTCTGTCAAAAAACCTATAGAGTACTTTCAGTTGACCTAGAAAAATGAAATTTGGCAGGTGAAATTTAGCACAAGTAAAGGAAAAAGTCTAAAAAAAAGTCGTGAATTTGTGGAATATTATTACATCACAGAAAAAAAATCTTAAATTTTTGATCTTAGTTTAATAAATCACGTGTAGATGGCGCAGTCCGTCATCAACTTGCAGTGTTCTACATAAAAGTGTCTTGTATGATGGTATCCTTCCGACTCGCACTTGACCGGTTTTAAGGCTAAAATATAAATTCCCCGGATGGAAACTATCTCTGTACTTTTCATCAGAATTAGATATTTAAAAAAAAATTGAAAAAAAAAAAACCAACTTCAATAACCACAAACAGTAAAAAGTAAAAAATAATTTTATTTCTAAGCGTGTATGTATGTATGAAGTCATGCGAGTAGGTAAGTATAATAAAATAAATAATAAATCAAAGCATGAAGCTCGCCCGACTTCATACATAGTTTAGAAACAAAAAATATTTTTAGTGTTTGTGGTTATTTAAGTCGGTTTTTATTTTTTTATTTCACGACATAATATTATAGTGGCCCCACTTCTAAAATATGCTCTAACTGGTTAAAACCTTACTGTTTACTAAGCCATTGCACCTATCGCGAGCAATTTACTCTTATCCGTTGAGGAGTTCAGTTCTCTATCTACGAAGCTAATCATCAGATCTTCACCAAACTGAAATGGAACCACCTCGAAAGTATCGCCTACCAAATAAAAAAATGTACCAAAATCGGTTCATACAAAAAAAAACCGTCGAATTGAGAACCTCCTCCTTTTTTTCGAAGTCGGTTAAAAACAGCAGACAGAACATTTTCCGTTTATACATACATTTTGACCTGATAAAAAATTCGCTAGCGGAAAAAATATAAGTTAAAAAAAAAGGAACTACTCAGGAATCTTCCACTCAGGATAGGATCGACCACACCACTTAAAACCAGAAGCTTTGAGAACAAACCAACGCCTAACTACAGCCTGAAGTACGAACACACGTACAGAAAGGTTTCAATATTGTTATAAAACTATTTTGGTTCCGGTCCGCAACTTTTCGCAAAGCGGGTCCAAATGATTTTGAATGTTTTAAATGCTAAGACTTACACCAAATTCAATAAAGAAGCAGTATAGTTATTCAGGAAACTGACAGTAGTGGTTAGCGCGAAGGAAACTAAGATGATTGCGGAGAGCGCGCACCACGCCACCCTCTGACCGCCCAACAGCCAGAACAGTATCACAGGGCTGAACATGTACAGCTGTAGATCCACTGACATGTACCAACTTTGGTAGAGGCACTGAAATGAGAAAATAGTGGCGAGAACTTAAAAATATCCGGCCAAGTGCGACTCGAACTCGCGCACCGAGGGTTCCGTACTCGGGTATTTTTGCCTTCATTTTGCACGATAAATTAGAAACTATTAGTTATGCATAAAAATAAATAAAAATCTGTTTTAGAATATGCAGGTAAAGCCCTTTCATATGATACCTCATTTGGTATAGTATCGTACTTAGAAAATTGAAACACATTTTAATTTTTTTTTCTGTGATATAACCACAAATTCACGATTTTCGAATTTTTCCTCTACTTGTGCTATAAGACCTACCTACCTGCCAAATTTTATCTAACGGGAAGTACCCTATAGGTTTTTTGACAGACACGACAGACGGACAGACAGACAGACAGACAACAAAGTGATCCTATAAGGGTTCCGTTTTTCTTTTTGAGGTAAAAAATTACTTACAAATCCAACAGGCTTAATATAATTCTGCACATGCAACAGCGCGGACCACCATCGTTTTCGGCACATGACAGTGAAGTGGGCCATGTTGGACCACAGCGGCCCATCTGACAGCCGGTGGAACACGGATGCTTGGAGGAGTATCATAGCTGACAGTAATGGCAGTATTCGGAGGATTCGATGCAGGTAGAAGAGATGTAAAGATGCGATAAATCGCCCTGAAATAAAATTAATAATTTCCTAAGCAAGGTATTTTAGGCAAGTAAATAAAAAGGTCAAACCGGTCAGGTGCGAGTCGGACTCGCACACGAAGGGTTCCGTTCCATCATCCATTTTTTTGAGTTCAAAATTCAAAATATTTTAATTTAATTAAACCTTTACAAGTGCTTTTGAATCATACAAGGTCTACCCTGCCACTCTTATGTAAAACACTGCAAGTTAATAACGGACTGCGCCATCTATATGTGGATTTATTAAATTAAATTTTTCGTGAGCACATTTTTTTTTGTGCGACATAAACACAAATTCAAGGTTTTTGGATTTTTTTTCTTTACTTGTGCTATATGACTAGGCCAACATAATTCTAGGCCAACGGCAAGTACCCTAAAGGTTTTCGTGATAGACACGACAGACGGACAGACAGACAGACAGATAACAAAGTGATCCTATAAGGGTTCCTTCTTTTATTTTGAGGTACGGAACCCTAAAAAGCAATAATAGAAACAGAAATAAGTATTTTTTTATTTTAACAAAAAATACTTTTACAAAAATGTTTTTGAATCGTCAAATGCTGCATGCATCGGTTCAGAAAACCCTGATTCGGAATACATTTCCAGGAAGAGCAAACAGAAATCTTGACAGTTGCTCTTTTCAAAGATTCGGCACAATAATAATGAGCCGTGTGAGTGAATGTAAATTGCAGACCAATGCTGGTATTTGTCAAATCCACGCTTTGTTATCGCATCGGTTACACAATCTTCGACTGTGTAATACTGTATGCTTTTTTCAGGAGCTTAAATTTTAATAGATTTCTACCCGCGAATTCATCCGCGTGGACCGCACAAACTTTAAGCCACTATATCAATCAATCAATCATTTATTTTTGCTCTAAATGAAGGTTAACAATGGTATTACAATTATCCATACTTAATATTATAAATTCGAAAGTGCGTCTGTCTGTCTGCTACCTTTTCACGGCCGAACAGTTTAACCGATTCTGACGAGGTACAGAGTCAGCTTATATCCCGGGGACAGACATAGGCTACTTTTTATCCCGGAAAATCAAAAAATTCCCACGGGATTTCTAAAGACCCATCCGCTTAACCGATTTGTATGGGTACGGAGGCAGCTTACGTCCCTGTTATTGACGTAGGCATCTTTTTATCCCAGAAAACAAACAGTTCCCACGGGATCTTTAAAAATATAAATCCACGCGGGCGAAGTCGCAGGCATCTTCTAGTTATTCATAAGGTCTCATTCGTACGAGAGCTGTTTTAACGTTCATTAAAAAAGCGTTAAAATAGAACAAATGCATTGCCAAGTATCTGTTCACACGTCAACGCTTTTTTATCGCGCACTGTTGTATTTCCAGCGCAACGCCGTGTTTCAACGCAATGCTGTTTGACGCTCGTGTGAATTAGGTCTAAAGTATCGCCATAATTGCCATGCAATGGCAAATTACCTCCTTATGGGTTGAATTGTCAAAAATCCTTTGTTAGCGGATGTATGCGTCATAATAGCTATCTGCGCTTGCCTTGTAGCCCGATCCATCCAGTAGTTTGAGTTGTGCGTCGATAGATCAACCGGTCAGTCAGTCGCCACATTTTCCGTTTGTATATTTTATATTTAGATGTACTCACGTTGACTAACTTTCCCAATGATAGAATAGACGCATAGAATCCCACTGAGAAGAAAAAAAGTGTCCACGGCTATGGGACCCGCGATCACCCACGTGCTGCTGAAGGAAGTTACCCACTGAAACAAAACTTTGGATTCATTATAGGCCAGCGCTTGACCACAATCACACCTAATGGGAAGTGATGACTGATTATGTGCCTAAGATGCGACGCGTCTACCTAGAAAATACCTATTCATTCTTATTTTAAAGATACCGGGATTGCAATTGATAGGAAACACAGATCGCGAAAGAGCATTTCAAACAGACGGACAGACAAAGTGATCCTTTAAGGTTTCCGTTTTTCCTTTTGAGGTGCGGAACCCTAAAAATGTCTTTTGTTATTTGATTAATAAATAAATAGTGGAACTTACTTCCTTACTCGCTTTTATGTTTTGTACAATAAGCATCATAGACAAGGTGTAGGTGTGACCCACGACAACCCACAACATAGAGATGGCCCTCACGCCGTCCACGCACTCCAAAGCGCCGGGGACCTTGTTGAATGTCAGAAACCTTTGAGTGTTCGTGTATACCGAACAGCATCTGTATAGAGGGTTTATCTCCGATTTTTCTGGGAATAAAATCATAATCCATCCATACTTTAACATAATATAATATTATTAATATTAATATTTAATATAATATTATAAATGCGAAAGTTTTCTGTCTGTCTGTCTGTCTGCTACCTTTTCACGGCCCAACAGTTTAACCGATTCTGACGAAATTTGGTACCGATGTATGTTGCGTCCATGTAATCGAAAGAGGCAACTTTTTATCCCGGAAAATCAAACAGTTCCCACGGGATCTATAAAAATCTAGATCCACACGGACGAAGTCGCGGGCATCCTCTAGTTATTGATAAGATAATAATGTAAATAAATATAACTGTTTTAGAATGTACAGGTAAAGCTCTTTCACATGATATTCCACTTAGTATAGTTTAGTTACCTTACTTTGAAAATTGAAACACATCTAAAGTTTTTTTCTATGATATAACCACAAATTCACGGTTTTCAGATTTATTCCTTTACTTGTGCTATAAGATCTACCTACCTGCCTTTCAGGATTCTAGGTCAGCGGGAAGAACCCTATAGATTTTCTTGACAGACACGACAGACGGACAGACAGATAGACAGACAGATGGGCAGATGGACAGACAGACAGACATATATACAGCCAACAAAGTGATCATATAAGGATTCAGTTTTTTTTTGAGGTACGGAACCCTTAAAAGAAAAACTGAGACAGAAACACAAGTAGTTTCCACGAGATTTTGACGAAAACGTGGTCATCAGCTAATAATATGATAAAATCATCATCAACGCATCGTTAGCTACTACACGGCCAGCCACTGCACTGCTACACTACTGAGTACGGGTAATCTCTCAGAATGAGAAGGGTTTTTCTTACAATCGATCAATCAAAATGTTTTTTATTCCATTAAAATTTACAAGTAGGCAGGTACTTTTGAATCGTCAATGTGTGTATGTTTGTTACTGATTTACGCAAAAACCACTGGACAGCTTTGGCTGAAATTTTCAATGGAGATAGATAATATATCCAGGATTAGCTTATAGGCTACTTTTTATCCCGGAAAATCAAAGAGTTCCCACGGGTTTCCGAAAAACCTAAATACATGCGGACGAAGTCGCGGGCATTATGTAGTTATCTATAAAAATATAGAATGTTTCTGAATACTCACTTTTCTTTAAAACAAATATTTCATATAAATCGTATGCAGTGCTCATTATGGTGACAAAACCGATGAAGCTGAAAATCACACTGAAAAATAACAAATGTGTCAAATTATAATATCAATAAATAAAACCAAAAACGTATCGTACTGAGAAAACTGAAAAACTGAAAAATAACAATTGTGTCAAATAATAAAATCAATAAATAAAACCAAAAAAGTATCGTACTGAGAAAACTGGAAAACTGAAAAATAACAATTGTTTCAAATAATAAAATCAATAAATAAATAGGTTTTCTTGACAGACACGACGGATGGACGGACAGACAGACAGACAGACACGCAGACAGACAGACAACAAAGTGATCATATAAGGTTTCCGTTTTTCCTTTTACGTACCTTTTAGGTACGGAACCCTAAATAGTAGTAAAATTAGTAGTTTCTCCTGAAAACTTATCCATACTGCATACATATCATATAAATGCGAAAATGTGTCTGTCTCTCTGTCTGCTAAGTTTTCACGGCCCAACCACCCAACCGATTTTAATGAAATTTGGTACCTATAGACTTGGGATACATCCCGGGGAAGGACGTAGAGTACTTTTATCCTAGAAAATCGAAGAGTTCCTAGTGGATTTTAAAAACCGAAATCCACGCGGGTGAAGCCGCGGGCATTCTCTAGTAAATGATAAAATTCCGTGGAAGCTACCAGCTGAGTTTTCGGTTTACTTATGCTATAAGACGTACCTGCCTGCCAATTTTCATGAGTCTAGGTCAACGGGTAGTCCCTTATAGGTTTTCTTGACAGACACGCAGACGGAGAGACAGACAACAAAGTGATCCTATGAGGGTTACGTTTTGCCTTTTCAGGTATGGAACCCAAATAAATATACTTACAAAGCCAAATAGTCCGCTATGCTTAACGGTTTGTCGTTTGGCAAGCGACAGTAGGATTCATTGTATGTTATGTTGGTGTCTTCTAGTCCCAGGCCAGCGCTTGAAAGTAACCGTTGTTGGAAAAACTGAATAGCTTGCTTTGGTCGGCATACTTTGGGTATGCAAGTCCCTATTGCCATGTTTAGAAATAATGAATGCTTGGCCGGCATTTCTCTGAAATAAGTATGAGATGTGGTAATTAGTAGGTAGGGGTGTGTGAAGTCTGGCAATCTACTGGTTATCCTACTGGTTAAGATATCAGCTTTCTATTCACGGCCGTAGCTAGGGGGGGCATTGTGGAGCAATGCACTACCTTGAAATCAAAATGCCCTACCTTAAAAATACCAAAAACTAAGATAAATTACTACCCTTCCAAAAATTAATTATTTCGCACTCTCTCTCAGGCGTGGATCACTACATCCAAATCTGGAAGTTCAACCATTTTGTTCGCTTGCTCTATATCATTGAGGATTTAATAGTTCTTAGAATTAATGGATCTAATTCTCAGCTCATGCTCTGTCACAGATATTATTTGTCTACGAATAGGTAGCAATTGCATGTACGTACATCACTGACCGAGAGGTCAATGATGTACATGGTGATTGATTGAGGAGCCCGTGTTTCGGAAATAGATCAATTATGATTTTACTTCCGCTCTACCTGAAACCAATGCTGCCCTACCTCAAATTCGACTCTAGCTACAGCCCTGTTTCTATTCCGGAGGTCAGGGGTACGATCTCGGGTATGCACTTCTAACTTTACGGAGCTATGTGCGTTTTAAGCTATTAAATATCAATTTCTTTAACGACGAAGGAAAACATCATGAAGAAAATGAATTAATTTAATTAAATGTAATGTAGTTTTAATTTAGATTTGTGCTTATCACAATTCAATGTAAACTTGGTACAATCAGCAACAAAGACAGGATTGCACCCGCCAGTACAAGCAACTATGTACAGGTGCAAACCTAGCTTTATTGCTAACTGTACCTTTCTATAATATGAAGTAATCTTCTTACCTTACAAGTAGCTGACTTGCATCGGATGTTATCTGAGCATATTTTTGCCTCATCCTGTAGATAATATCTTCAAGAGTTTGATGAGATATATTACTACGCAGTGGAAAAATATCAGTAATATTTGGAAAAACATCAGTAATGTTCGGAAAAAGATCATTAATATTCGGAAAAACATCAATAATATTCGGAAAAATTTCAGTTATATTCGGATAAACAGTAATATTCGGAAAAACTTTAGTAATGTTTGGAAAAACATCAGCAATACTTGAAAAAACATTGGTTATATTTGTCAAGCCCATATTTAGTGGTACTGTCAGTACAGTATTGTGTTGGTTCAACTGTGATGGATACTGCATCATACAGTATTTACCTTCAATATCCACATTTTCTTCGACGTGTTTTATAGCAAGACACGCATGATAGTCTCCCAAATCTACTAGATTTCCAGATAAGATTCCAGTTGGAATTTTGCCACTTGCATCCTGAACTGTGAACAATAATTGCATGTAAAAATTTCAATGTACGTTATTGGTTATTCAGTGAAATCTTTAAATCTTGTAGGTATTCTTGATCTTTTTTGGGTATCTGAAAGCTGCCTTTAGTTAACCCTGTTACTAAGCTTCCGTTCCGTTATCCCTTCGTCTGTCCGTCTGTCAGCGGGGCCTATCTCGTGAACCATAATAGGTAAAGAGTCGAAATTTTCACAGAATGTGTATTTCTCTTGTCAATAGAACAACAATAAAAAGTCAAAATAGCCGCCACGAAAATATAAAAGCTCGTATTTTTAAAAGTTGAAAACTAAAACCCGACTACGATCGTCTTAATGAACGCTGAAACATTAGGTCAAAATTATTTTTCTATCACTTGGTATATTTTAATACATTTATATTAAAATATACCATTAATACTAATACATATATATTAAGTTATTGTACATTTATATTTATAAACTCAGAATTTTCTCCCTCTTTCATTTGACATCGCACTCATACCCATACAATAGCAAAAAAACTTTTTGGAGACCTCCACTTTTAACCGACTTCGGAAAAAGGAGGAGTTTCCCAACTCCCCAGCCCTGTGTGAACGAGCTATTAGTTGTCATAAAAAATCGGTCTAGTGCGACTCGGACTCGCAAACGACGATAGAAATTGCTAGCATATTCCATGTTCTAGCAAATAAAGACTTCTTATTCTTACCTGCCTAATTTCATCTAATCAACAGAACGTATCCTACTTATAGGTTTTTAATCTCCGACCCAAAAAGAGGAGAGTTATAAGTTTGACGCGTGTATCTGTGTATCTCTGTCTGTGGCATCGTAGGTCCTAAACTAATGAACCGATTTTAATTTAGTATTTTTTGTTTGAAAGGTGGCTTGATCGAGAGTGTTCTTAGCTATAATCCAAGAAAATCGGTTCACACGTTTGAAAGTTATTAGCTCTTTTCTAGTTTCTGTAACCTTCACTTGTCGGGTGTGTTATAAATGTTTAATTTACACTTGTGATTTCCTTGACGGAACTTGACGCACTATGTTCTTGTACCATGGTACGGAACCCTTGAACTGGCACACGAGTTGACAATTTATTGTGGCATAACTGGGTCCATTGGAATCTTCACAACAATAACACTTACATTGCAAACCAACCGCTGAATTGTTCCACAAAAATTCTAACTGTTCATTACATTTTTGTTCATCAATAACTCTTTCATAAAGTTGTTGATCGAAAGCACTCTCGTATTCGTCGGTGAACCCCCACGTGTTAAAGCTATTCACTAACGATTCGTCGTCTAACGTCCATACCCTAAGGTCTTCCACTGTCGATATCAAAATATATAAATACAAAATTTTCAAAAACATCATCTTTTTCAACAAGCCCGGTATATAGTATGAAGTGGATTGAACTCTAAGCTGTTGACTTTCTGAGCTAGATATTATAACTGATATAATGCTTTTATATAGACATATAGTAATATCAGAAAATAACTGTGTAATCAATTTATCTAATATATACAAGTGTAAGGTGACTGAAACTAACTGAATGACAGACATTTAAGGAAAAAAAGAACACTCGGCTGAGTTTGTTGTGCGCTCTTCTCAGAGTTGGGCTCGTTTGGAACCCTCGTAGCTTTAGTTTTAAGTTTACACAATTAATTATCATCACTATATCATCTTTCAAATCTAACAAATTTGACAAACAAAAGGTGTACAATAGTACCTACTTTGAATATTATATTTTGATTTTTGATTTTGATTTTTTTGCATGAATTTTGAATGATGGAGCCTAAGATGGAGCGTGCTTACCTAGAAGATGCCTATTCAGTCTTGACTAACAGTTAGTCAAGAGTGAATAGGCATCTTCTTTTTACTTAGTCACTAACTGATTTTAAATGTACGCACAGCTAAAACTACTACCATGGACCGGGCTGTTTGGCATGCAGATAGCTATTATAACGTTGACATCCGCTACGAAAGGGTATTTAAAGATTCAACCCCTAAGAGAATAAAACAGGGGTTCGAAAGTGTAGTACATAGTCACGGGCAAAAGCTAATATAGAAATATAGTGTTATCAGAAAGTACCTGTGTAATCAATTTATTTTCTAATAAGATTTTGAATGACGCAAAATACGAACCTATTGACTTTTCCCTAGCGCATCGAATATTTAAAAAATTGAATAATCTGGTTTATTTATTCGTAGCCATTTCATAACAGCAACTTTACAGTATATATGTCACAGCCAAAGTAATAAATCCTGATATTATATATATTATCTAGTCATTATTTATAATGTCTACCCAATTTAGATAAACTGATAATTGACACAGAATTAATCACATTAACTAGCAATTTTATATAATTTCTTCGAAGACTTGGATGATGTAATAAAACAAGTAGGTACTTACAGGTAAATATTATAAAATTATATTTCAATTTGCCTTATGCATACCTAACTATATGTGTAGCAATATTATACTGTTTTGAGACTTATTTCGTGGTTTAATGACATAATTATGTATTATAACGGGTACATAGGTTAGGTTAGGTTAGGTTAGGTTAGGTTAGGTTAGGTTAGGTTAGGTTAGGTTAGGTTCAAAGTTAGACCGTATTTATTACTTTGGCTAACTTTGAACCGCTATTATGAATAATATCCGGATAAAGTGATTAATTTATTACATTGTCTAGTCAATTTTGATATTATACATAATGACCAGTCATTATGTATAATAGCTATTTAATCACTATGACTGTAACATATATATATAAATCTAGTTTTTGCATAAAGCCATAAGAGATAGAACTAGTTGTTACATAAATCCTTGTATACATATTTATAAGAGATACAAAACCATAAGTTGATAACATTGAGCAAAAATCTTTTTTTGCAGAATAAACTTAGATGGTGCTTGCGATTTCATCCACGTGGTTTTTGAGATTTTAAAAATTCCCGTCGAAACAATTTTTTTTCTGGGACAAAAGTATTCTATGCCCGTCCCCAGGATGTAAGTCAGTGATACATCAGTGATTTTTATTCATCACCATCATCATTATCAAGTAATAGATATCCACTGCGGAACATAGGTCTAAGGGGCTTCCACATGCCACAGTTTTGCGCCCTGAATCAAGTGGTTCCTTGCGATTCGTTTGATGTTCGTCCGTCCACCTAGTTAGTTTTCCACCGCCAAGCCTTCCAAAGCAAGGTCGCCATTATGGTATCTTAAGACTTCAATCTCTATCGTTTTATCTATGTGCTTTGCCCATTGCCACTTTAGCTTTGCAACCCGTTGAGTTATGTCGATTACTCTCGTTCTCCAACGGATCTCCTCATTTCTGATTTAATGACGAAGAGAAACTCCAAACATAGCTCTCTTAGCATACTACTCGGTCAAGCTAAGTTTGCACCTAGCGTCGGTTACGTCACACTGACGCTTAGGTACGTATGCGAACCGTACTGACGCGACAAGACAACCGCGGGGAGGTGAGCGGGGAAGTGGGAGAGGCGCCGTATTCCAGCGAGGTGCAAACTGCGCGACCGATTTATAGTTCACTAGCCGATTCCCGCGACTTCGCCCGCGTGGATTTAGGTTTTTTGAAATCCCGTGGGAACTCTTTGATTTTGCGGGATAAAAAGTAGCCTATGTGCTAATCCAGGATATTATCTATCTCCATTCCAAATTTCAGCCAAATCCGTCCAGTAGTTTTTGCGTGAAGGAGTAACAAACATACACTCACACACACACACACACAGACAAACTTTCGCCTTTATAATATTAAGTGTGATGCCGCATTAGGCTTAGGTTACTAACACTTATACGCATAATATCGTCCACGCATTACAAACATTTGACACGGAAGCAGGCGCGTGGACCAATTACCGTTATCGGTCATGGCATCGGCCGCAGCTAATTGGCCAGTTTGCATGTGTATTCCTTTCGTTTGACTACTAAAGATTGTTAATGTAGTAACAATAGAGACCATTATTGTTTCTCGTGGATTTCGTTCACAATAATTGAGCGAGCAAAGCGGTATAGTTGCATGGAATTAAATTTTACAGAGCAAAAGGCTGATAGAAAGCTGCGGCAAGGAGATCGCCGTCCTTGCACATGAAAAAGAGATGTCGCAAACTTGGGAGCGATCTCCATTATTTTCCACGCCCCGTGTCTTTTCCTAACGAAGTCCTATGTTGAACTAACTTTTGTGATTACGAACCATTGATATACAAACCTACAGGCCCGCTGGACCGATGACCTGAAGAGGGTGGCGGGAGCGGTTGGATGAGGAAGACGGAGGATCGTGTTTGGTGGCGCGCTCTTGGATAGGTCTATGTCCAGCTGTGGACGCATACAGGCTGATGGAATGGAATTGATATACAAACCCAGAGCTATTGAAGACAACAAGTGTTCGAGCAGTGCGTGTTGCCAGTGATAACATACGGATTCAAGACACGATGAAAGTACCTAAAGCAATGTTTTTCTAAAAAATCAAGTTGAAAAGAGTCTCCAGAAAACTTATATGATTTTCCACAAAGCGAATTTTCATGCACCATGACATGATAATGATAATAATGAATTAGAACTCAATTTTTTAAGTACCTGCGACCTTTTTTACTGTTCAAATCAATTTTTTTTAATATGAAACTGTTGACTCCAGCTGAAACCACATAATATTATAGGTACTATAGGCACTATACGGTTCATTTGCTGGAAGTCATAACCTATACCATTTACCGTACTATATTTTAATATTAACTACTTACTAGGTACACTATTACCAAATATTTAATATACTATGCTGTATTACCAATAGGTATGTGTACTGCATCGATTCCAAGGTACTATTAATTAATAGAAGCTCTTTTAGAGCTCTTTGCGCATCTTTTATTTCTTATATCAATGTTGATTACCGGGGAATTGATCTTGTAGCCAAGCCCTCTCTTTTTAGTTAAGGCAACTGAGTTAAACTTGGTAAAATACCCTTTAGTTTGTTACTTCGTTAGTTAAATAGTTAATGGGTGTACAGTCAGAATAATGTATCTACTTAACGCCAAGTTAAGTACTATGTTAAAAGTTTTGGGCTTAAAGTGTCCGTGGAAGAAAAATGCATTTTGTTTTTCTTTGGTGAAAGCTCGCAACAACCGTAAATTCTGAAGTTCATAGTTTAACGTTTTGCATGATTTTAAACTAATCTTAGAAACGCGAGAAAGGATTTCAGAAATTCTACTTGACAGGAACGATCAGGAAATGCGAAGCTATGCGTGTGTAATGATTCGCTTCCTTGTTTCTAATACGCACTGCTAGGATATGGAATGCCCTCCGGCTTTCGTTTTGTTGCGGAACCCATAAAAAAGTGTACGGAACCCTAAACATTAATTTCATGACACAGGTGAAATGCAAGTGGAATGCCACCGCCCGCGCACCGTCAATCAATCAACAATTAAAACAGCTTCAAAGAGACAAAAGCGTTTCACACTTTTTTGCTTCATTTTTATTTGAAAGTACGGAATTTCCAATTTGTTGGTAACACGTGTTTTGGCTAACGATGGTACATGCGCAAACCTTTTTAAGTACAAGTTAATTTATTCGATTAGGCCGGCCGCGGCTTAATACATTATACACCTGTAAGTTTCATACACATAAGTACGACAACTAATGTAAACACTCTTTTAAGTGCATTTACCTTAGTTTTGTTGTCAATTAATTACGTAAGCTACTTACTTATGTGAGTAAAACTTACAGGTGTAATCGTGGCCTTACAGCCAACCAAGGCAGTACAGAAATACGTTCAAGTTTCAAGATTTTTGCAAAATCCTACCGCTTTTGACCGAAATTTGGTACCGAAGTAGCTTGCGTCCCTGTGATCGAAATGGGCAACTTTTTATCCCGGAAAATCAAACAGTTCCCACGGGATCTATAAAAATCTAAATCCACGCGGAGGAAGTCGCGGGCATCCTCTAGTTGTGTATACTAATAATACCACAGTGCTGAAGGTAGGTCGTCAAAAGAGGTGTTTAGCAACTTTAATGTTTCTTAAATATATTGCGTGCGCAAGCAAAGTTTCTAAATGAAAACCCCAACATTTCAGCGAGTTTAAATGGGTTAATTAATTGCAGTCTTAATTGTAAATCGTACCCCACGCCGGAAACTTTAACGCGGATGACGTAGGCTTGAAACCAAAGTTATAATAAACTTTTAAATGTAATTTAGACCTACACAACTGTTTTCATTTATTTAAGTATTTTGTTGTGCATTTATATAATATTTTCTACACGGAAAGTAGAGGACAAATTGGCTTGGAATTTGGAATAAAATCTAAAGGCAAAAGCATCTGTTCTGACTGACTAACTGATCTATCAACACACAGCCTAAACCACAGGCCGCTGGGGCAGGCGTGTTCTGGAGTAGAGTTGAGCTGGACTGATGATCTTAAGAAGATTAGATGAGGAAGGCCGAGGATTGTGTGTGGTGGCACGCTTTTGGGAAGGCCTATGTCAAACAGGCTGATCGATTGATTGCCATAGGCTAAATTATATTTTCTTTTTAAATAAAAATTAGAGATCCCTACGAAAATTGTAATAAGCTACACGTGCAAAGCCGGGGTGGGTCGCCAGTATTATATAAAATTGCAGAGCATCACAGACAACTTTAAATTGGAGTAACTCTAGCAAAAGAAGACATAACAAGTATATTTTGAAGACGTAAATGGCAATAGACACTTTGTACATTATAAAGCAAAAGCAGCTGCGTTCCCCCTTGAATGCTCCTCTCAAGCTATTACGCCGCCTCGCCCAAGCTGCAGCGCGATAATAATATGCTAAGTTAGCTGCTACTTTATTGCACTTATAGAGCTTTTTTATTTTATAGCTTTACTAGCTGATGCCCGCGACTTCGTTCGCGTGGATGTAGGTTTTTTAAAATTCCCGTGGGAACTCTTTGATTTTCCGGGATAAAATGTAGCCTATGTGCTAATCCAGGGTATAATCTATCTCCATTCTAAATTTCAGCCCAATCCGTCCAGTGGTTTTTGCGTGAAGGAGTAACAAACATACACACACACACACACACACACACACACACACACACACACACACACACACACACACACACACACACACACACACACACACACACACACACACACACACACACATACAAACTTTCTCCTTTATAATATTACTAGCCGATGCCCGCGACTTCGCCCGCGTGAATTTAAGTTTTTTGAAATCCCGTGGGAACTCTTTGATTTTCCGGGATAAAAAGTAGCCTATGTGCTAATCCAGGATATTATCTATCTCCATTCTGAATTTCAGCCAAATCCGTCCAGTGGTTTTTGCGTGAAGGAGTAACAAACATACACACACACACACACACACATACAAACTTTCGCCTTTATAATATTAGTGTGATAGTGTGAAGTGTGATGTGATGTGATAACATGCTTTAGGTAAGACTGAGGGCACATGATGCGTTTCCGGTGCTTTGTGGCGCCCAAACCGCTGTGCATTAGGATATTTGACAGGTTTTTGAAAACTGTAGTACGTCTAAGGACTCTACAGAAAATGTATATGTACTTTACGTTCCATTACATATTATAATGCAAGACAAACGAAAACAAAAAATATCATTTCAATATCCCGCGAAAACGCTTTCCTAACAATACGGCGTCTCATATGTCATCGTGACGTCACCTGCCCATAAACTTTGGTCGTCGACGATTGTTGAGACTACGAGTTTACAAACAGTTGACGTCATCAACCATTCGGCCAATCACAGTCGTTTGCGATCACGTGGCCAAACTACACAAAAAATCATTTCTTTAGTCGATATTGGAAAGAACTTAAAACGCTGGGCATCAAACCCGGACTCCAGAGCTGAAAAATAGTTCAACGTCTAGTCACTAGACTAGTAGGATCACTTTGTTGTCTGTCTGTCTGTCCGTTGTGTCTGTCAAGAAACCTATAGGGTACTTCCCGTTGACCTAGAATCATGATATTTGGCAGGTAGGTAGGTTTTATAGTACAAATACAGGAGTAAATCTGAAAAGTGCGAATTTGTAGTTATATAATGTAAAAAAAAATTAAAATGTGTTTCAATTTTCAAAGTAGGATAACTATACCGAGGGGGGTATCATATGAAAGTGCTTTACTTGTACATTCTAAAACAGATTTTTATTTATTTTTACGTATAATAGTTTTTGCTTTATCGTGCAAAATGTTGGAAAAAATACCCGAGTACGGAACCCTCAGTGCGCGAGTCTGACTCGCACTTGGCCGGTTTTTTTTAAGAAAAAAAAAGTTGAACTATTCTATCGCAGTGAAGTGGCGACACGTGCTCCCCTGGGATTATACGAGTATTCCAACTCAAACACTACACTAACTCCACTGTACTCTATTAAAACTTTAATTGTAGGTACGCTCGCCTTACTTCACTTTATAAGTTAATGTACACAATGGGTACCTTGTACATTTATGCGAAGTTTGTTGTGAATATTAACCTGAAGTTAGTCTTTTTCTTCTTGTTAAATCTAGAACTGATAACCTGTGCGCTCTTTGTTAGTTCCGAGCATAGAGTAGGATTATATTCCGAGTCGAGCGTGTCATTGCAATCTACATTTACGAGTACCTACGGGCGGAACATTCAGGAGCGATATGCGTGATGTGTGAACAATGCGAATCAATACATTAACTATTTGCAAGTACAAGTAACATTTTTAGGGTTCCGTACCTCAAAAGGAAAAAAGGAAGCCTTATAGGGTCACTTTGTTGTCTGTCTGTCTGTCAAGAAACCTGGTACTTCCCGTTTACGTAGAATCATGAAAATCAGGTAGGTAGGTCTTATAGCCGACGAAAAGCGAAAAGATAGGAAGACAGACAGACAGACAGACAGCAAAGTGAACCTTTAAGCGTTCCGTTATTCCTTCTGAGGTGCGGAACTCTAAAAATTAGTTTTCAAAACTGTTAGTAAACTCATGAAATATGGATCTCGGCCTCGATTTCAACACTTTTCGTAACAAAATAAACCCTCGTAAAACAGCCGCTGCACCTATGCAGATTTTCACCAAAAAAGACCACCACAAAAGCATGCACTCGCGTATTGTTTTAAAATAATAGAAATAAAAAATAAAAACATATCGACATTCACCGCAGCAAAAGGGTAAGCGATGCGTTGAAATCGCTCTACCGGTGTTCGAATATACCTAAACAAAATCCTTTACCCTCAGTATAAGATTTTATTTCTCACCCATTTTGATAGTATTCGAGAGTCGAAAATAATGTCAAAGCAAAATGAACCTAAATAGTCTTGATTTAACGTCAAAAATTCAGTTCGTCATTGATATTAATTTCGCAACGTTTCCGTTTGAAGCGCTGGCTGTAAAATAACAAACTTGAGCATTAAAACAAGGCAGTTAATGATCATTTACTATCAACGTTGTGAGAAGTAAATTCTTATACTGAGGGTACTGAGCCGATTCACGTTCCCCAAGTGTTTCCGCGAAAAATCCCAGTTTGAAAAGGTTTAAAAAAAGGAAAAGCTACTAGAATTCAGTGAAACTACGATTATAGAAACCGAGCTCAGCCATCAAGAAGAAATCTTATTGCATTTGTTCCTTTTACTAACACTGGTAGAGACTTTTCTACTAAAATATCTCGCCGATTAAAATACTTTTTTTTTATTATGGGGTTATTCAAGGGGTGGACCAACAAATTCCTGAAAGGCCGGCAACGCATTGGCGGTTCCTCCGGTACTGTTCATGGGCGGCAGTAATCGCTAACAATATCCCGTAAAGAGTTAAATTGTTAACCCATGTACATCGGCCCAAACGCTGCTGTTATCCTGATCAGGTACACGAGGAGGTTACCTGGCTGATAGCACATGTCCTAGTATCCTTTTTTTCCACTGGGAAATGCTTTTACGCATTCCACCCGGAAGCAACGCATTTGGGGTTAACACACAAAAATAAAACTACCTTACCTTTCCCCTTTTTAACCTTTTCAAACTTACCAACTTCATTTCCCATTTCTAATAGCATAAATAAAATACAGAGTATTATAAGTAAGTATATGTTTTTCCACTTTGCACATTTATAATGTCGTTAGCTCGTTAAACGTTTAGTGACAGTAACATAAACACTAAACAGAAAAGTTAAAAACATTTAACCCGTGCCGCAGTTTTAATGTGTTTAACTTTCCGTTAAAACTATGTGAAACTGCAAAATATTTTCGTTTGAAAGTTTGTTTCACTTCGTTTCCGGTTAGCACAGGAATAAATTTTACCAACTTTGTTTAAAACTAAACCGCAGATTGGCTTAGACTGATGCAATCGTTCTATAGAAATTGGGCCGGCCCAGCTACTCTAACCACCGATTCTGCTTGGTACATTGATCAAGTGATCATTTTGAATATGCGTAAATATTTATGTATGGTAATATATTTTGAGTGGAAACAGCTGATGGGGGCTCGACTGTAGCAGTAAAAGATTTTCTTTCGGACTGGTATCCCGCTGGTCTGACCTTTGTATGTTGGAACTCTTTTGCACGATTCAGGTCTATACTGAATGATTGAAAATAGGTACCTGTGACGCCATCTTGTATCAGTATATAGAAACTGCTATTTGATTATTCTGCAGTCTGGGATGGAAGAGACCAAACGTGGACAGAAGATGGCAGTTTCATTAAACTCATCTTCTTACCAGTTTCTACGCAGCATCACACCATAATGTTAAGTTGCTAAATGAATTGTATAGCTTCGACTGTAGTTAGACTACTGGCAAATTTGTGCCGCAAAGAGATTTAGCGTTCTGTAGAACCTCGTAGAAACTGTTCAGGAGTATGGGCTTAATGAAATTGCCATACCTCTTCCCTGTTAGTCTACTTCCATTTAAGCCTGCATCATCACTTACCACCAAGTGATATCGCAGTCAAGGACTTATTATTTTGTACCGGAATAAAAAAAAACTCGTGGTGATGACTTCAGGCAGGTAGAGCCCCCATGTTAGTAGTTAAGGCAAATACGGCGGGGTGTCGCGTTCAGTATTTTACAAGACTGCGTTTTACGCAGCTGCAAATTTTATAACAGCATTCGAAGTTTTTTGGTTTTTGCAATTTTTGTACAAACATTGCAAGCTGTTAAGGACTGGTGGATAAAATACATATTTTACAACTGGTCGCACGTTTAACTCGCAGGCCAAATATGTATATTATTTAGGTAGGATACATATTTATTGACGTTATGAATATGAACCCATAGTCCGTGGCAGTATTTTCAAAAGTAGTGAGGTTTTTAACCCCCGACCCAAAAAAAGGCGTATAATAAGTTTGACGTGTGTATTTGTGTATCTGTCTGTGGCATCGTAGCTCCTAAACTAATGAACCGGTTTTAATTTAATTTTTTTTGTTTGAAAGGTGGCTTGATCGAGAGTGTTCTTAGCTATAATCCAAGAAAAACGGTTCAGCCGTTTGAAAGTTGTGAGCTCTTTTCTAGTTACTGTAACCTTCACTTGTCGGGGGTGTTATAAATTTTTAATTTACAATTGTAGTTGTTGAACTTTGCCCTGTTCTGTCTGACGTTTTGATAACGCTGTATTAAGTAGAACACGTCTTTCACTTACTTTTTATTTGCTCAGTTTTTATCTTTCTAAAGTCTACCGCCGACTGCTGATATATTATAATAGACGATCTAATCTAATCAAATAATAAAAAAAAATACTTGCTACTCTACTAAAAATCGTCCTATAGAATTGAACTATGTAAGAAGAATTTTCAATGACTGGTTCCAATGAATGGATCTGGTGGAACTCTGAAATTATATGTATTAGCAAAAAAAAAAATAACCAGCTGAGTTGATACGGACTCTTCTCAGGCTAGGGCCCGTTTGAAACTGTCCTTGCTTTAGTTTTACAACGACGTAAATATTTATAATTTTCGCCATTCAATAGATCACTTCCATAAATTCTATTTTTAACCCCCGACCCAAAAAGGGGGGTGTTATACGTTTGACGTGTGTATCTGTGTATCTATCTGTGGCAACGTAGCTCCTAAATTAATGAACCGATTTAATTTAGTTTTTTTTACTTGAAAGGTGGCTTGATCGAAAGTGTTCTTAGCTGTAATCGAAGAAAATCCATTCAGCCTTTTGAAAGTTATCAGCTCTTTTCTAGTTTTCTTATAGAGGTTTTTGTGTCGGGGGTTCATTAAATTTTGAGTTATTGTAAAATCAAACTAAAATGTACTGTGCGCCTATTTTGAAATGAGTAAATAATTGATGCAATATTCTAATACTTACTCAATTTTAAACATAATCATTTGCTCTATTGTCTGCGATTTCTATGTGATCAGATCCTAAAAAATAAGAAAGAAAGAAAACACTTTTATTTTTAAAATATACGGTATTAAGTTGGCATAAGATCGGACAGAACTATCACCACCTAAAATTAACTGTTGTCAAATAAATCATTTCAAACAATAAAATCAGTTGTCTGCGTTGTTTCTTAATAACAATGAAAATGTAGCGCAAAAGGGCTTTCTAAATAAAACTATAGTGTTACTACTTTGCTAAGTAGGTGAGTAAGAAAGTCAGGAAAAAAGAAAGCTATATAAAGTAGAATGAAAAGTAAGATCATAAAATAAGCAAAGTAAAGGAGACATAACAAGTGTTTACAATGTAGTTTTTCTTTATTTTAAACACGTCTTTTTATTTGTATTTTGTGTGCAAAATGTTAACACAGGAAAAACCAGTTTATTTTCTATCGTATAGCATCATGTATATAAAAGAGAATGTTAGTTATTTTAGTAATTAAACACTTTTAAAGCTTTACTTTATACTGGGTTGAAAACCCCCAGGTGTTAAAATAAAATATTTGTAAACTTTGCAGTAAGAATGCGCTTCAATTTTTCACTTTAGATTCCCGTTCGCAAATTAAGTTTTTTATAACACTCAATAAATTATTTCCATAAAAGTTATTTATCTTTACCACGAGTTTAAAACATGTTATATTTTTTAAAGGCATTGGTTAAAATGTTTAGCCGGTAGTTTTTTAAAGATTTTTCTTAGCTATCATTTTAAAATTGACAAAATATTATACTTTAAATAATTTTTCTTACGGGTACAAAATTTTCTAGAAAACTTAAATAAAATTTATGGAGAACTCTTTGTTTTTCTGATATATAAAGATATTTAAACTACCTACTTTTAATATTCATGCAAAAATTCACGTCTATTGCTCCTTTGCAGCTTGATTGAAGGACAAAACAACGAACAAACACCTTTTCGCATTTATAATAAGGTAGCTAGTGATATTGTTAATTGTCCTTATTAATTAATTTTAGGTTATTTATTATGATAATATTATATTTAATTAAACTTTCATAATATGGAGTGTACAAAATTTCGAAATAACTTTTCATCAACCAAAAATTAATTAGCGTGGAAATTATTTGGAATTCAAACCCGGCCGTGAACTTTGCTAATTACATCGAATCGAAGTTACCCGAAACCTTCAGAGTACTTAGGTATTTACAAACATTTGGTCCAGTCCTTAGGTAGGTCTACTTCCGCACAAAGTTTATTATTGTTGGATAGAAGCACGCGTTACTTTCCTGAAGTCCAGGATACACAAGGAATAATAAGTAGAAGTAAAAGTAAAGTAAAATATTACCACATAAAAATATAACAAAATTGATCTGTGTACAATAGGCGGCCTTATTGCTTAAATAGTGACCTCTTCTATAAGCAATCCAATAGACAACCTTAGTGTATAAAGATATAAAACCGGCCAAGTGTGAGTCAGACTCGCGCACTGAGGGTTCCGTGCTCGGGTATTTTTTCAACATTTTGCACGAAAAATCAAAAACTATAATGTATAAAAAAAATCTGTTTTAGAATATACAAGTAAAGCCCTTTCATATGATACCCCACTTGGTACTATAGTTATCTTACTTTGAAAATTTAAATCCATTTTAATTTATTTCTTAATGATGTAACCACAATTTCACGGTTTTCAGATTTATTCCTTTACTTGTGCTATAAGATTTAAGGTAAGTACCCTATAGGTTTTCTTGATAGACACAACGGACGGACGGACGGACGGACAGACAGACTGACAGATAGACAGATAGACAGTCTTATAGCATAAGTAAAGGAAAAAATTCAAAAAATGTGAATTTGTGGATATATCACACAACACAAAAATTAATTCACGAAAAATTTAATTTACTAAATCACATAGGTATAGATGGCGCAGACCGTTATTAACTTGCAGAGTCCTACATAAAGGTGTTAAGGTATGTCTTGTACGATGGTACGGAACCCTTCACGTGCGAATCCGACTCACACTTGGCCGGTTTTTTTATGTTGTGAAATGCGGTATTAATTCCAATATTCGTACAAATCCCGTAATCTCGGGCGCCACAAACTTAATACAAAATGTATGAGCGTGGAATATTATCCGCCACAACGCACTAGCCGCTGATTATGTACATAACTTATCATCCCATATGAACTCGAAATGAGAAAGATCATTATTGGGACTTTTTTTCTTCGGTAAATAAGATGTTTTGTATTCTGGGCGGAGCCATATTGTTCAGTTAATTGGAACTGAATTATACATCTAAATGGTGTTGTTGTTAAACTCGACTACAGCCAAGAGTTCGAATCTCAGTAATTAGTAAAAGAGTGAATAGGCACCTTCTAGGTAAACGCTCCCATCTTAGGCCATATCATCACATTCCATCAGGTGTGATTGTGGTCTAGCGCTTGCTTATGGTGAATCAAAAAAATGAAATTATTACCGATAGTTGTTTTGCGGTTTTTCATTACGATTTTACTGAACTGATCTCAATAACTGCTAAGCTATCGCTCGCTGCTCTGAAGATTTCAACCTCCCGTTCAGGATGTCGGGAAATTGGGGATTCGATTACGGGTCTCTAATTTTTTGGAGTTATACACTAATTGTTCTGGAGTGGAGACCGCGTACCGGTAAGCACAGTGTGGGACGATCTCCAGCCCGCTGGACCGATGACCTGAAGAAGGTGGCAGGGAGCGGGTGGATGAGGAAGGCAGAGGACCGTGTTTGGTGGTGCGCTCTTGGAAAGGCCTATGTCCAGCAGTGGACGCATACAGGCTGATGGAATGGAATGGAACAAATAAGTTGAAAGGGACATTACAACGCAACTCAGGCATTTGATATAATAGAAATCATAATATTTTAGAGATACATAAGGAGTATATCTTGGACGCTAAAATGTAAACATCGACCAAACTGGATCAGGGCCACGAGATAAGAGCTCTGATAACGTACCCTTCATTTCCCTTTGGCATGTGAGCCGGTGGCACACTGAGTCATAGTTATGCTTGTTGGTGTATGATAAAAACGTTCATTCTTTTTACTTTATTATACAACCACATTAACTATTGTATACATAATATTCGGAAATAATTTTTTTTTATTTTATATTTCTAGTGTTTGTAGTTATTAAAGTTGGTTTTTATATTGTTTTTTATTTCATAATTTTTAGTGTTCATGTATTATATGCTATGCCTAGTTAAAAACCTACTGTTTACTAAGCAGCTCTAACATTACACTGATTGCGAGCAATTTACTCTTAACCATTGAGGAATTCCATTCTCCATCTCCAATGATATTAATTAGATCTTCACCAAATTTTAATGGGACCACCTCTGAAATATGACTTACCAAAAAAAAATCACCAAAATCGATTCATGATTGTATGAGTAATCGTGGTCACAAAGGTGTGTGACGTCTGCCAATCCGCACTTGACCAGCGTGGTGGACCATAGCCTTCTTATTATTCTGAGAGGAGACTCATGTTCAGTACTGCGCCAGCGCTGGATTAATGATGATGATGATAGTATAAAAATAAAAATTATGTAGTTAGAACATTACCTCGGTGTGCCCCAGGTGTTAAGCTCAGTTCAGTAATTCGACGATAGGGCCCACTTGGCAGGCGTCAGATTACACTTTTATGGCAGTTTCTTACGATCCTTTGATAGTCTATTCTACTAAGCTACTCAGTTGTATAATAATAATAAACCGGCCAAGTGCGAGTCAGACTTGCGCACCAAGGGTTCCATACTAGGGTATTTTTTTCGACATTTTGCATGATAAATGGAAATCTATTATGCATCAAAAATAATAAATCTGTTTTAAAATTTACAAGTACTCGTAAACCCCTTTCATTTGGTATAGTTATCTTGCTTTGAAAATTGAAAATACTATTATTCGTTCATGAACACATTTTAATTTTTGGACAGACAGACTGACAGACAGACAAAAAAGTGATCCTATAAGGGTTCCGTTTTTCTTTATGAGGTACAGATTACAGAACCCCGAAAAAGGATCCCGGATGGCTTCGAAACTAGTCAGGCTTACGTCGAATAAATACGTAATTATAGCTCAGAAATTACTCTACTACAGTGTCGGAAAGCAGCGTCTACTGAGAGGAGCCAACAAAAATCAGCAGGTACTGTAAAACATAACGTCTTACAATAGTTTTATTTGAATTCTATATTTTAGACATAGTTAAGGCGATTTTACCCAGAAATAAAATTAACGACAAAGACATGAATAACGATCTACACAATGGAACTGTCTCGTTACAAAGAACCTTGTATTTTTCTCTGTACAGGTGTTTCCTCGTTAGTCGTTACTGTTCAAAGGGTAACAAACTATAGGCCTCTGCCGTGGCCCGTGCTGTACGTAATAAATACAAAAAACTATGCGACCTTTGAGGCCGAACTCATTGCTGATTGATTGTATCTAGTGCTAAAAATTCTAGAGAAATAAATCTTTTTGAGTAAGTATAACCATTGATTTTTTTCTTTTTATAGGCATGCACTTGACTGCTATCGCACTAAAGCAGGGCATGATGCAGCTTAAAGTGGAGCGCGTTTGCCTAGAATGTATCTTTTTACTCTCTTTTTGAGGTCCCAATACTGTAAGTGGCGGGGAACTAATAGCTCGTTCACACAGGCTGCGTAATCGTTGCGTAAGCGTAGACGTAGCGTGTACTGTAGAGTTGTAATGTATGGAACTGTATGAAACATGGCACACCGCATTCGTAATAATATGGGCATAGATAATTAAGGCACGCTATTAAAGAGGAGGGCTAGTTTTTTTTTGCTCGCCTGTGTAATTTTGTTTAAGTCCATTGCTATGTTTTTAGTTTGCACAGCCGAAAGAATACAATGATACATTACGTCGTACTTAACTCTTTATTTAAACACTGGAATATTAATATGCAGCCATTGTCTAGCATTGTGGAGGTGGATGGCGTTTGTGCACTCGCTTTCATCCCGGATTACTGCGATCACAGAATTCAGAATACGTAGAGAAGTGATAATCAAGCGTGGTTTGCTGTCCAGATGTGTAGTGAAACATCATTGCATTTTCATTTATTAGGTACATTATATTTTATAGATATTAGGTACAAAAACAAATATACTGTGGTCTGGTGGGAGGCTTTGGCCGTGGCTACTTACCACCCTATCGGCAAAGTCGTACTGCCAAGCGATTTCAGCCGATTTTATTGATACCATGTAGAGACTGATAATGGGTATAGGTTTAATAATACTGCTTTGCCCCTTCTAAGTTAGCCCACGTCCGAATTAGACTGTATCATCACTCACCACCAGGTGAGATTGCAGTCAAAGGCTAACGTAATCGATAAAAAAATCTAGAAAAATCTAGTTTCACAGCATTGTAGTGTCATTTACTATAAACTGGATGCCTTTTCATTTTGTTTTGTATAAGTTGGAGATACACTGTCACTGGCGGTTTTCATATAGACATCGGCGCATAGGTACAATAGCGGTAATGGGTAAGACGCCGCGGTATCCTATTTAGAGAGTTCTAAATTCGATCTCTAGTTTTTCGAAGTTGTACACTTCCTTTAACGATGTAGGAAACATCGTGAGGAAACCTGCATGCCTGAAGTTCTCCATAATATTTTCAAAGGTGTGTTATGTGTAGGGATAACCAACCCTTAAGCGGTATAACATGAGATGTGTGGGCTCATCTTACAAAATAAAGTTTTTTTTTTCTTTCAATCCACTTTTGGCCAGGGCTGTACTATGGCCTAAACCCTTCTCATTCTGAGAAGAGACCCATATTCAGTAGTGGGCCAGTAATGGATCGATGATGATATACGAGTAGATGACAGCGCAATTCGAAAACAGCGAGCACTAGCCATTACCATCTAGTCATTGTGTACCTACCGAGGTTAATAACAGCTGTTAAGTACCATTTCTATTAGTGAATTTTGAATTCTGTGACTACGACTGCTGCCAGTGCACAAAGACTAAAGAGTTTTAAAGGCCTTTGTCTTTGTAAAACGAAACGTTTCGGCGAGCGTGCACAATTGCATAGCATAAAGGGCTGACGAAAACTGTGCCATTGTTTTCTCGGTATTTTAATAAAATTTAAGTTGAAATCAATGTTTATGTTTAAGGTCCAGGGTGAGTTGATCACAGATGGTTACCGTTATAGTTTGATTTGACCATCAACAGATTTTGTTTGTTATGTTTTTAGGGTTCCGTACCTCAAAAGGATAAACGGAACCCTTATAGGATCACTTTGCTGTATGTCTGTCTGTCGTGTCTGTCAAGAAAACCTGTAGGGTAGGTACATTCCGTTGACCTAGAATTATTAAATTTGGCAAAAGGTAGGTCTTTCCGAAAACCGTGAATTTGTGGTTTATGGTTACATCAAAAATATTTTTCAATTTTCACAGTAAGATAACTAACTATACCAAGCGGGATATCATAATATGAAAGGACTTTACCTGTAGGTACAGCTAAAGCAGATTTTTATTTATTTTATTTATTTATAGTTTTTGATTTATCGAGCAAAATGTCGAAAAAATACCCGAGTACGGAACCCTCGATACGCGAGTCTGACTCACACTTGGCCGGCTTGTTTTCACGGTACAAAATATACTGTAATTACATTGTAAATGAGGCATACACATAATATTGTTCATGGAAATTGCATATGTATTATTGTAGGCGCCCACTATACAATGACACGAGGCAGCTGCGTCCGTGTCGAACATTTGCGCTTAATTAATTGTCTCCAGCCTCCCACATCTGTGTTGTGATGAGTAGGTAGACCGTATGGAATGTTCTATCAGGATCTAAATGCATATTGATTTAATCCCTTTCATAAGGGCTAATGTTCGAATATAAACGGTGATAGCTTAGTGATTAAAACTTTAGCTGCCGACCGGACCAAGGTTCGAATCCTTAGATACTACGGTCTAACTTTTCAAAGTAGGTACTTATGTGCGTTTTGTTCCACTAGGTAGGAGGAAATCGGCATGGACATCAGCAACGCGTTGACATGCCTGACTTTACCAGGACGCTCCCAGTGACATCGGACTAAAGTCTCCTGCCTTTTCTGGCTGGCTTTCCCGGGAGCGCGATTTGCAAAACATCAGGAAAGTGACGCGTGGCCACAGCGCGGCCGTCTGCGGCAGAAGGCACCTTAATATTCAACTGAGAGCCAAATTACGTTTCTTTGGAGCACTCTATGAAAAACCTCTCTTGACGGTGAAGAAAACATCATGAAGAATCTTGTGCGCTTTCTTATTCTCAAAGGTGTACCAAATCCGTATTTGACCAGCGTGGTGACTAATTTAACAATTTCGACCGTCAAAAGGAGTACAATTGTACCTACTTTGAATAAATGATTTTGACTTTGACTATGGCTTTTTATAATTATTCAACAGTAGCTCAAATCGACAATCTTTGAACAGGGTGCATGTTGCCAGCGATGAATGATCAGCCAACAGCAGTTTAGCTAACTATGAATAGCTTGCGTACTATAATAGAATTTTTGTAATTACTTAAACCCTTATCACAGAAGCATTTATTCATATTCACAAAAGCTATTCATCATAAGAGTGAATATTTTTTATCTTTTTGATGAATGTTAATTTACACCTCAAATTTTCTCTTCAACAATTTTAATATACGGTGGCTCATTTTCATGCTAGACTTTACAACTTTCCATTTATGTTATTCGACATAAAATTCGAAACATTTTATGAAATTATGCAATTTTTTAGCATATAATTTTCATTTTATTTTCATAATAACTGGTGAGAGAGAGAGCAATGCCTGGAGTTTACGTGATCAAATTAGAAATGAAGAGATCCTTAGGGGAACCAGAGTAACCGACATAACTGCATAGGCCATGCATCTTAGATCAAAGTGCTCATAAAAATTATGTATGTAAAGAAAGACAACGCAATTATTGGAAGATATGGAAAGCAGTGATAAGGTCTAGAATCTAGATTAAAGTGCACTTGCCTAAAACATGCCTATTCACTCTTGCCTTGAAATTAATTATGTGGCATTTTCCACCTTACCGGTTTGTATCAGAAACGTTGAGCAAAAGCGATTCGTGCATGAAAGTACAAGACCACAAAAGGATACTAACGCTCAAAGCATTGCAATAAAGTGATCGTCAGGAGTAAATTCTTTATCCATGTCTGAAGCCTGTCACTTCTCACCGAATAGTCGTATCTTTCCCGTGTCGTTCAGCATAAAAACATTCGTATTATACTAACAAGACTCAACATTACCCTCCTTTGAGAAGTGCATAGTGAAAATAGAGTGAATAAACGTAAAGTGTTTTACTCCGCGCTCTGAAACGCCAAATTACGCCACAAACTGTTATCTGACTTCAAAAAGAGCAGACATTTTATTGACACGAACTAGTGAGATTGTGAATGCACTTAGTGTTAAAAGTACGTAAGCGTTCCTAAAGTATGCTAGACTGAAATAAAGACAGTGAAATATGGAAGTGAAATGAGCAATATAGTTGGGTATAGTGGTTTATGCTGGTTTCTCTACGTGATCAAATCAGAAATGAGCAGATTCGTAGGTGAACCGCATTTCGCAGGGTACATAATATTATAATTCGATCGATCATATCGAAACACGAAAAACAATTTTTAACCCCCGACCCAAAAAGAGGGGTGTTATAAGTTTGACGTGTGTATCTGTGTATCTGTGTGTCTGTGTATCTGTGTATCTGTGTATCTGTGTATCTGTCTGTGGCATCGTAGCGCCTAAACGAATGAACCGATTTTAATTTAGTTTTTTTTGTTTGAAAGGTGGCTTGATCGAGAGTGTTCTTAGCTATAATCCAAAAAAATTGGTTCAGCCGTTTAAAAGTTATCAGCTATTTTCTAGTTTTCTTGTAGAAAAGAAGGTTAGATAACCCTTAGGTTCATAATATTCAAGTGTCAATTGACAAATGTCAAGCTGTCAAGATGGACGTTGCCTAGATATACATAATTATTATTTTGAAAATGATTTGTCGGGGGTGTTGAAAATTTTTAATTTACACTTGTTAAATATATATCTACCTATCAAAAATTGCGAATCTGACAGTAATCGAACCTGCGTCTTCTGGGTTCACGTCTGTCTATAAACTTAATGAAAGCTTCTATAAAGTACTAGTAAAATGCCACTTGAGACAATCGTATACCTAAATTTCAAATAGCACGTAGGCAAAGATGAGCGGGACTAAAATTCAATTATTGTTGGCGAGTATAAAAATAATTCCGATTTTGCTAATACATATTTATAAAAACCGATTTTTACGAAATGATCTTGTTGAAAGGAAATTCCACCATAATTTCGTGTATTCGCATTCAAAAATCCCACGAAGTGAAAGTAAAATGCCTTCAGCCGTTAGGATTAAAAGATTTCAGGCGGCGGTTACACAGCGTTATCCAATGCTCAAATCTGTATTGTGTGGGTGCTTTGGAGATTGTATCGAAGCCAGCTTTAAGGCGAAGTTATAAAAAACAAGCGGTGGAATAAAACACGATAAAACTTTAACCGAACTTTTTCTTCTGTAAATACGCGTAGTTGTACCTTTAGGTGCGGTGGACGGCAGTGGGTACTATAAATTAAATCATTTTCTATGTCGTATCCAATGTGGTGATAATAATTATTGAGTATTTCTAGGTAGAATATCCGGCTGAGTTTGTTGTGGGCTCTTCTCAGACCTGGGTGCGCTTGGAACCCTCGTACCTTTAGTTTTAAGTTAGCGGAATTAATTGTACCCCTACATCATTTTGACAATCAAGAAGTGTACACTAGTGCCCAATTTCGATAAATAACTTTGACTTTAGGGGATACCCGGCGTGTACTAATACGCTAAAAAAAGAATGTGCCTAATGGATTTCTTTAGTAGTCTAAAACCATCTTCGCATTATTGCCTTTCTAATTAAATCAGTTTGGGGCACATCGGTTGGATGGTTTCAAAGTCTATAACTCACAAAGTTTGACCGGTTTTTAGGGCGGCTGCAAGTTTTGTCTTCTGGGAGATAAAACTTGACTCTTGCCCAACTTCCTATACCTAACTAGTCTATAAAAAAGTATTATCAAGTCTTATTTTAAAACTAGATGATACTTCCGCGATTTCGTCCGCTTAACTTTCAGGATTTCAGGAGGACAGGAGGAACTCCTCAATTTTAACAAACCAAAAGTAACCATGTTCTTTCCGGGATAGAAGCTATTTCTGTATCAAATTCGCCAGAATCAGTTTATGGACCGTAAAAAGCTAACAGACGAACAGACAGATATGCAGACAGACTGGCAGACAAACCGACACACTTTCCCCCTAAAAAAGCTCCTATCTTGACTATAAATGTTAGAGTTAGAGCTCAATTAAGATTAGTTTAGAGACTATCTTCAAGAGAATTAGCCACATTATATTATAGCTCTTCCAATTTTATGATAGTAGAAAGACAGCAGAGACAATGGTAGAGATAATTGGTTTAATCGAGTCCTTTCTTTTGTATTTCTGTGTCACTCAGATCGGCAAAAACTGAAGCATAATGCCACCGGAAATGAAAGTCTCTGTAACATCGTTAGCTCCGTTTCCGGATAATACCCCGGACTTGTGAGATATGAAAAACAACACAACCAACATACTGAACAAAAATACCTAAACCAAAAATGTCAAGTATGTTTTGAGACACGCATAATGTAAGGGTTCTGTAGGAATTTGAAAACAGATAATTTCATAGAAAGTTAGATACTCAGTAACTGTAGGGTTCATAACATCGATGGTTCATAACAATGGGCCTCAAATAAAATGGTTTTTTTTTTGGGTTTCGTGCCTCAAAAGGAAAAACGGAACACTTAAAGGATCACTTTGTTGTCTGTCTGTCTGTCTGTCGTGTCTGGCAAGAAAACCTGTAGTCTCGTTGACCTAGGATCATGAAATTTGGCAAGTCTTATAGCACAAGTAAAGGAAAAAATCTGAAAGCCGTGAATTTGTGGTTCAATCACGAAAAAAATTAAAATTGTTCATGAACAAATATTTAGTGTTTTCAACTTTCAAAGTAAGATTACTATACCAAGTGGGGTATCACATGAAAAGGCTTTACCTGTACATTCCAAACTAATTTTTATTAAATTTTATTCATAATATTTTTTTATTTATCGTACAAAATGTCGAAACTGCTGCTGTTTTTGCTCTATATCAATGACTTACCAGACACGGTTAATAATGATACAATCCTTTTTGCTGACGATATTACCTTAATAGTTGAAAGTAAAATAAAAAATGAACTTGAACAAGACATCAATATTGCACTAAACAAAATTATTCAATGGCTTGACATGAATAACCTTTGCGTTAACTTAAATAAAACAAAAGTAGTGGAATTCCAGACCTATAATAGCTCATCCCTTAACCTTAGCATCAACTATAATAATGAAAAAATAAATGTCGTGCCGTCGGCAACTTTTCTGGGGATTACAATAGATAAATATTGTAACTGGAAAGAACATATACATATTACGTGTAAAAAACTTAATAGGTTCGTATTTGCACTATATCGTCTACGAAATACAATCTCTGAAGAAGCAGCCACAACTGCATACCATGGCTATGTTGCATCTATACTGCGTTACGGACTAATACTATGGGGTAACTCTGTCGATATTATAAATGCTTTCAGAGTACAAAAAAAATGTATCAGATCACTGTGTGGTGCGGATATAATAGCTCCATGTCGGCCTTTATTTAAAAAGAAAAAGATATTACCTTTGCCATGTCTATATATATTTGAGACATGTCTATTCGTAAAGAAACACGAGCATCTATTTGATAGGAAGCCTGACAACGAAAGCCGGCGACAAAAATTTAAATTGGAAATACCACGACAAAGACTAGCGATATGCTCTCGTAATTCATATTGTATGGCTGTCACCCTATATAATAAGTTATCTGATAACATAAAAAATTTACCAATGTCGAAGTTTAGGATAAAGTTATTTGATTATTTAATTGACCAATGTTTTTATAGCGTTAAAGATTTTTTAGATAGCTGTAAGATCTGACATATTATTATTATTGATTTATGATTTATGATTTTTTATTGTTACTGATTGATTTATGATTTTTTATTATTATTGATTTATGATTATGATATTGTAACTCCATGCAAAAAAGAAATTGTTATGACTAGGATAATTATGATAATACATTTATGAGATAAGCCTATTTGTTCAAAAAAATAAGTCTGATTTCTACACAAAAAAAAGCCAGAAGGTTTTCAACACAAGGTATCCAAATAAACTCATAATTCCTTTAATTAATTTAAATGAGTGTTTCTACAGTTTAAATGAATTCTTCAACACTAAATGATTTATTATGAGGAACTAGTCTATTAATCAATTATTAAGTATGTTAATTGTATACTCTTGTGACTTTTTTGTTGACATTTCACATAGATAATACATGATTTATTAAATTATTTACATTTTAATTTTAATTTTAAGAGCTCTAAATTATATTTTATTTAACAGTAATGATGGTGTTGTGAAATCAGACCTTTTTATGACTATGTATATGTATACCTACCTAAGTATGACTGTAAGGTGTAAGGTATTTTGAGCATATTCAATGTACATTTAAACTATTTAGTGTAGTTTACATTGCTTATGTAAAATATTTGCACGCCATTACATGGCAAGTGTAGTGACACTAAAATAAATTGTAAAATCTATGCTACCTACATTTGAGCAAATAAATGATGATTTGATTTGATTTGAAAGAATACGACCTTTTATGTCAGAAAATCAAAAACGTTTAACAAGATTTTTTGAAATCTAAATCCACGAGGGCTTTGCCACTTTAGCTCCCAACTCATTGAGCTATGTCGGTTATTCAGATTCCTCAGATCGCCTCACTTCTGATTTGGTTGCGTAGAGAAACTTGAAGTTTTTAGCTCTCTCCATCCTCACTGAGTGACTCTGAACCTATAGTTAGCGACCATGTCTCGGATCCGTATGCCATCACTAGCAAGCACTGTTCGAAGACTTTGGTCCTTGAATTGTTTACGGAACCCTAAAAACGCGAGCTGCGTCAAAAGACACGTAGGCATTAACGTCTCCTTTTGCATGATTCTCCCGTTGTGTTGGTGGATTTTTCCCAAATTTTTCCTTTTACTTTGTTCGGAAATAATGTCTGCCTCGCACGTGACAGTTTTGTATAGCCTCTTTGTAGACGACGCTGTAACATCAGTAAGAGGTTTATGAGATAAGAGGGCTAAAAATATAAATATTATGTTTGTTACAAAACGGGGTTAGGGGTGTTCATGAGAGGTAAAATTTTCCTATGATTTTCCTTCTTAACCTGGAAGGGGTATGGCAGTTTTTATTAAACCCATAGGTATTCCTATTACCTATTGACACGATTCATTTAATTTCTACACGGCATCGTACCGAAACACTCAATCGCTTTGCGGCACAGCTTTGCCAGTAAGGTGGTAGCTAGCCACGGCCGAAGCCTCCCACCAGACTAGACCAGTGAAATTATAAAATTCCAAATAGCCGGGAATCCTCCTACTAATAAGACCACAGGTTACTTGCTAGAAAGGCCGTCATAATGGTGATGAAATCCACGCGGACGAAGTTACGGGAATCAAGTGGGTAATTTTTGATTTTCGCAAATAATATACATATTTGAATAGTGTGCGCGGAATTGCACGCCAGAGTATTTCCGTGTGTTTGAATTATAATATTGAGTTTCGGTCTCGCGGGGCGCGAACTCAATTTGCTAGCACATGTTATCAAATAAAACAACTTCGTGTGTACCTGTTAGCGGTAATGTATGTAGGTCTAGAGGTCGCAGCTCACTTACACGACAGCTCCCGCAAGGCAAAACAATAAACATTCCAATATGGATTTGTTTTAAATTCTGTTATTTACAAACTCCGAATTTGTTGGCTGGAATGAGCCCTGATCTAAGACTGTAGACTGCATATTTGCATTTCATTCGTATATAACTGCTCCAAGGTATATGAGGAGGCTCACATTGAAATGTTTGATGCCATATTACTTTTTCTACAGGAATTTTGTCGAAGTGTTCTTTCCAATCTCTGAAAGTCGTACTCTATACATACATTTTACAGTGACAATATACAATTGCAAACAACGCTCAGCATGTGAGTTTGCCGCAAGCTTGCCACTCGATGGTTGACGTCTCGCTTACCACGCGCTTCAAGCGAGCGACCACGCGTCTACAGCGTGCGGACCACTCGAGCAAGTTGTACGTGCGCAGTAGAGAGACGACGTACTGCTAGCTGCCATCGCGTGAACAGCGAGCTTGCTGCTAGCTGCCGGCACGTGGACAACTAGCGGCCACTTCGATTTGAGGTGGAACCGTGCGTGTGTTGTGTGGGAACGGTGTCGTGTAAATGAGCTACGACCTTAATGGTTAGCATGTTCGACAGCGGTGATAGTTTGATCGGATGAGGTCAAATAATATGCAAAATGTTACTTTTTATATTTCGTTTTATTCGACGGGATAGTCAAAAGTTTAATTATTTGAACTACGACTTGTTTTTATACATTTCTTAGTCAGGCTGTCCGGCGTGCAAATGCAGCCAGTATTCTTGGCACCATTTCACGCGGGTATTATTTGTTTAGTAATTAGATAAGCTCAGCTTTAAATTTTATTGTAGGTAATATTTTCAATAAAAAAAAAATTAGTACCATATAGAAATCGATGGATAGATGATGATATGAAACTCCATTCAAAGTTGGTTCAGTATCGCCAATGTTAAGTTCAACCTCAGGGATTTGAACTCAATTTTTCGAAACACGTTTGAGCCTGGAGCTTCGGTCCCATGAGAAGATTTGCACATAAATCAAGCACTTCCAGCATAATATAATCGCTTTTACATGTTCATTCAATTGCCTCGTGGTCTAGGAGTCATTTTACTTTTTAGTTGACTAATGGAGACGGGCCGCCATAGCCTTTCAGTCGGAAGGACATTATTATACTTATTACTTACTTTCCTTACTAATATTATAAATATGCAAAAGTATGTCTGTCTGTCTGCTGGCTTTTCACGGCCCAACAGTTTAGACTTCGATCTTTAAATAAATATGTTTGTATGTATAATGCACTTAATTAGCCTATTATTTTAAAACAAAAGGTCTAAGTTTAAAGAGCTTGCTGCCCAATACATTATTTTCTGTTTATCTTTACGTGAACTGCAACAACGGGCCATACTAGCTTACTCTAAGCACCTACTTACCCTAATTCATATTTTAAGTGACATTTATAAGATACGATATTTATAGGTAACGATAAATCGTATAATCATCATCAATGCATCAGTGACTCACTAGTGACTATGTTACTCCTCTCAGAATGAGACACGCTGGCCAATTAGTTTGGATAGGCAGAATCGTATAACACGACGGAGCATATACCACTAAAGTTGTCAAACTCCATGGTTTCTAAGCAATTTTGGAGTGCATTTGGATTTAAAATATCTACTTGTTTCATCTCACGCATCGCATCTCAGGTGATACAATCAGGTACCTACGTCTTCTTACATATTATACATAATGTAATGGTGATACAGTTAAGTCCTGGATTGAAATTTTGCTTCTATAAAATAAAACCTATACCTGTTTTATAACATAGGTACTAATAAATTTTAATCTGATTAAAGGATGGTTATGCTTTTTATTTACAAAAACTATAATCATTATGATCCCCGCATGTTTGTTCGCGTGGATTGAGATTTTTAATATATCTTGGAAATTCTTCTGTTTGTCTGTCGTTTGTCTGTTTCTGGACTGTCCGGAATAAAAGTAATTGCGTATAAAAGTAAATTACTCATGTAAGGGCACGTCCATCGTAGCCCTCGCTTGATCTGTCTATCAAATGAGTGATCTACGGTGTGTGCTGGTGTCCTATTTATTTATACTCTACCTTGAACTATAAGCTGATGTTCAATAGAGAAATCGTCAGTATCGTAAGGTATAAATATTGTCAATTGCAATTTTCTTTCCAGAGCACGCTTGTGGGCATAATTAAAATCTTAAACGCTTTATAAATCACTCTTGTGTTATTTTTATAGGGGATTTACTAAGATTAAAAAGAAGAATTATCGTTAAATAAATTAGGTTAACTTCTTCTTTATTATTTCTTAGGGTTCCGTACCTCAAAAGGAACCTTTTTAAGATCACTTAGTTACCTATCTGTCAGTCTGTTGAGTGTCGGTCTGTCCGTCTGTCCGTCTGTCGTGTGTGTCAAGAAAACCTATAGTATACTTTCCATTGACCTAGAATCATGAAATTTGACAAGTAGGTAGGTTCTATAGGTACCATAAGTAAAGGAAAAATCCGAAACCGTGAGTTTGTGGTTGCATCACAAAAAAAAATTATTAGGTAGGTACATATAATTATTATAATATCGTTTTGTAAAATTTAGAGATTTCCCGCATATTATAAAAGTCTTTTTGTTCATATGCCGCGCTTCATTTAGCCTTCATTTAGCATAATTAGATGTGAGCGTGAGTACATAACTATAAGCAAATACCTACTGCTCTCAAAACTTTGTTTTGCTAACCTATTTACTCTTATTGCCTTACTACATTTGAAATCTTATTTAGCTCACACAGTTCATCTGACTAAAAGTTTACCTCGTAATCAAAGTCAAAGCCATTTATTCAAATTGACTACCATTGTACAGTATATGATTGTCAAACAATGATCTACGAGGGTTCCAAACGTGCCCAAGTCTAAGAAGAGCCCACAACAAACTCAGCCGGGTACTTATTCATTTTTTTTTATCACCACTTTACAAAAAATCCTAGCCATTAATCTTTTTAGGGTACCATACTTCCAAAGAAAAAAGTTACCTACCCAGGATCACTAGGTTGTCTGTCTGTCTGTCTGTCCGTCCGTGAAGACCCATAAAGAGAATCAAAACCTCTCGTTGATTTAAAATTGTGAAAGGCAGGTAGCAATGTTTTATAGCACAAGTAAAAGGAATTAGTGGTTAAATAAAAAAACACACCCACATCAAAAAAGGTGATGATGCAGCCTAAGATGGAATGCGCTAGAAGGTGCTTATTCCCTTTTATTTTGAAACTCCCAATATTGTCATTGACGGGGAAAACGGAAGCCGGAAGGGCATTCTGTATTCTAATAGTGTGTATAAACATCACATAGGTATTGAGTGACAGAGACTCGCTCTACTTAACCGAAACTCTTTACAATATTTCTTGCGGGCACTGTAATTTATTTTCTACAAGATTTATATCTGAGATATATATTATGAGACATAATGCAGTGGCCAGACCGTCCGCAGAGAGGTGATCACAAATTCATGCAGTCGCAAGTTTCGGGCGGTCAACCTGGCACTCAGCTTGCTTGCCGCCGCATACCAGATTTAATATTAAATACTTCAAGGTAATTCAAAGTCACAGCCAGTATGGTAATAGAAATTGCAAGCCAAATGCAGATTCTTAAAATCCTACTAGTATTATCAAAAAAGTGGGGATCTCCAAAAATTTTTGTCTGCTATTGTATCGAGTGGGATGTCAAAATATGAAAGAGGAGATGTACTACAACATTAAAATTTACCAAGCGACAGTCAAACATTTTTCACTATTAAATATTTCAGCGTTTATTAAGACGATCGTAGTCGGGGTTATCTCTGCGATGTGGTGTGGTCAGTGGCGTGCATAAGGTTCAAAGCCAGGGTAAGCGTGGGTAAGATAGGTAATACCTATTTACTGGTGAGTCATAAAGAATAATGAGCATTGAGATATTTTACTATGGTACCATTTCCAATGCAAGCAGTGCTTTTATGCCTCTATGAGCTGCTCCCTAATACCTAATTTCCGTTTACATTCATGATCAACCACTTATCTTAAGAGGCTTAAGCGATAACGAATAACTCGAGCAATCGTGACCCGCTTATGAGGTTGCAAAGCGGTGGGAGAGATGCCTTCACAGCTGGCGTTCGGTTCAATTAATTTTAATCTCCTAAGAGCTAGCGCGAACGGTAAATATCCGTACGTTTTTTTCCGCATACTCTGTGATCTATAGAACTATATAGAAGCGCGCGCCGGGATCTTGATACATTTAAATTCAATTTTAAGGATTTTCAAACTTTCTAAATTAGTTTCCGAAAGAGAACCGAGCGGTTGCTTTGTATTTTTATAGATACTTTTGAATTTAGCGAAAACAGAATAATCATCATCATTAGCAACCATCGCCACTACTGAGCACGATTCTTCTCTCAAAATGAGTCGCAAACATCGCGTACAACTTTCAAGCATGTAGGTTTCCTCACGATGTTTTCCTTCATTTTTTTTTCTTTAAATCTGGCTTTATTCTGATTAGCCAATGTCAAGTTTGTGATATTTTCAAGTTATTGAATTTATACAAGTATGGACTCCGTCTGCGCCGGCGCCCGCCGACATACGCGCGGCGCCCCTCAAGAGCGCCTCCCAGTCAGTTCCACCACCAAAAAACACCAACTAACACAAAAACCAGCCACTCTTAACAAATAAAACACTCCAAACAAGCACAGCACGCGCGCCAGCAAACGCCATCACAGACGAAGTCCTCCTTCATTTATATTGGTTATTAATTTAATGAACTGCTTTGTTTGCTGTCTGCATCGTTTCATCGTTATCATCACCACAACCCATTACCAGCTCACTACTGAGTACGTATCACATCTCAGAATGAGAAGGGCTAAGTCCATCACGCAGATCAAGTGTGGCTTAGCAGAGTTCACTCTTTTGAGAGTATTTTGCAGAACACTTCGCGTACTATACACTTCCTATAACTAATCAATTATCCATACTTCCATACTAATATTATAAATACGAAAGTGTGTCTGTCTGTCTGTCTGTCTGTCTGTCTGCTACGTTTTCACGGCTCAATCGCTGAACCGATTTTAATGAAATTTGGTACAGAGTTAGCTTACATCCCGGGGACGGACATAGGCTACTTTTTATCCCGGAAAATCAAATAGTTCCCGCGGGATTCCTAAAGACTCATCCACTTAACCGATTTGTATGAAATTTGGTACCGAAGTATCTTGCGTCCCTGTAATCGAAATAGGCAACTTTTTATCCCGGAAAATCAAACAGTTCCCACGGGATCTATAGAAATCTAAATCCACGCGGACGAAGTCGCGGGCATCCTCTAGTCCTCAATAATTGCAGCAAATAATTAAAATAAGACCGACATAATTCTTAACTTTATTCAGCCGTTTAAAGTTAATAGGAAGAAACCGGATTGTAGTAACAAGTTGGCTTATCTTAGGTATAATCTTAGCCCGGATGTTTGTCCCGGAACAGGACGGGATCCAGGCTAAGCTGGAGTTCGTTTCAATTCAATTAAACCTTCTACTGGCTAAAGCTTATTGTCACAGAACCTATAGGGTACTTCCCGTTGTCCTAGAATCATGAAATACCTACCTGCCGTAGGTAGGTCTTATAACAGAAATACAGGAATGAATCTAAAAACTGCAATGTTTTGGTTACACCATTAAAAAAAAAATTAAAATGTGTTTCAATTTTCAAAGTAAGATGGTATCATATGAAAGGGCTTTACCTGTACATTCTAAAACAGATTTTTATTTATTTTTTTGCATATTAGTTTTTGATTTATCGTGCAAAATGTTGGAAAAAATACCCGACTACGGAACCCTCAGTGCACGAGTCTGACTCGCACTTGGCCGATATTTTTGTTTTTAAAGAGTAAGTGTAAACAGTTGAGGCGTAAAGAAGTAACAAACAATTAAAAACATACTGACAAACTTTCAAGTTGTTTGTCTTTGACTTCAAATTAATATCCATGGGAAATATGCCGATTGCGAAGTTGCATAATATCTGTTACAGAGCTTGGTAGGTACCTCTCAACAATGGGATCTGGAACAATGAAGAACAATGAACAATCCCTCCCTCAATTCAGAATACTCCAAGAGATACTTACATTAACGATACCTAAGTAGCTTGTTGTTTTAAAGGTAGCTTTTTTCGTTTGCTTATTGATTTGAAAATCCATACTTAACATTATAAATACGAAAGTGTGACTGTCTGTCTGCAAGCTTTTCACGGCCTGATCTTTAACCGATTTTGATGAAAGGTACAGAGTTAGCTTACATCTCGGGTAAGGACATGGGGTAATTTTTTATCCCGGAAAATCCAACATTTAACCGATTTATACAGAGGTGGCTTGCATCCTGGAAATTGACATAAGAAACGTTTTATCCCGGAAAATCAAAGAGTTTCCACGGGAACCTTGAGAAACCTTAATCCACGCTGACGAAGTTGCGGGCATCAGCTAGTAAGGATAATAAACGACCATTTTAACTGATCTCTAATCTCCTTATCCACAGTAATTACACATACTATAAGCTAGCTGATACAGAGCTGATGAAAAGGTAAATCTTTTGCTCTGTTGTGACGTGATTGAAGGACAGACTGTCTGTCTATTAGCCCTTCACAGCCCATCCGTTAAACCGATTGTAACCAAATCAAATACAGATACCTAGTATCCCGGGAATGTCAAATAATATAATGGAAAATTAAAGATATCCCACGAGATCCTTAAAAACCTAAATCCACATGGATAAAATCGCAGGCATTGCCCATTTGGTATAGAGATATTTTGTATCTTGGAGACAAACTTAGTCTATATATGAACTTCAATTTACTTTCTTAATCAAAACAACAAAACAAAAAGGAACAGCGAGGAAAATAGACTTTTGTCGAGGCATCATTCAAGGACAGATTTTTTTTTCATTTAGGTCCCTCTTGTTCGATATGATTAAATTCAGAGCGCGTGGCGAATATATTTTCTTGCGATGATTATTTCCATTTTACAATAGACTGTAAATGAGAAGGAAATAATTCAAGAGGAAACGTAATTTCAGGAAATACGATTCTTTTGAGGAAACAGCCGACGCACCTCTACAATATTTGGGTATTATTTTGGAAATTAGGAATAGAGAAAAGCCAAAAGACACTCTAAGTTTGAGTGTAATATAATGTGGCGTACAAGAGCCATACCACAATTTGGTGCTATTCAGAGTTAGCTTGCATTTCATAGGTATTTTATTCCGAAATAGTCCACGCCAGATTTTTTAAAACCTAAATCAATGCGAACGAAGTTTCGGGCATCAACTGATACAATATAAAAGTGCGAGCGAAGCGAGCGCAAATTTTTTGACATATCTACAAAAAAGATTGGTACATTCTAGAACTAGTCTATTAGGTGTGTATTTTAAAAACAATTTCTCTTTGTTTAGGATGGCTGCCCCCCCCCCCAGCTACGGCCATGGTCACACGGATTGGTAAATAACATTTTCTAATATTAATATTACAAATACAATCCATGAGACGTCATTGTTGGAATTCACCATAACGGCTACAGTTTACCTACTTACCGTTATTTAATGAACCTAGGCAACTTTTGGCTCATAAATAGTCAAGCCAGACTAAAATATTGCTTTTTCAGGAAGGCCTAAACAAAGTATATGGTAATATAATATATTGCCACAAGGTATACTTTATATTATACTGTCAGTAAACTAAAGCGGTGTAATTAAAGATGTGGAATAAATACCGCGGCGTGAGCCTAGTGTAAACCTCCCAGAGCCTGATAAATGTTATTTGTAAGGGATAAGGGATGGAAACGACTGCTACTGTTAAATTATTTTCATTTAATGAAATCAGTTTCACAGTAAATTCACAGGTCAAAGTTCACAGGATTTCACTGATAATAAGTGTTATTTGTAGGGCCTCAGATTGTGATAAGGGATGGAAATTATTGCTATTTTTTTATCATTTTCATAATATCATGAAATTGCTTTCCAATGATTTGTTTAAAAAGTGAATGCAATGATTTCAAATAACCATTGAATATGCTACCGTTACTACTGTTTAAAAAAGGCTGGTGCTGAAGTGGCTTCCATCTTAGACTGCATCATCACTTACCACTTGATGAGATTGCAGTTAACTGCAGTTAATTGCAGTTAACTGCAGTTAATTGCAGTTAAGGGCTAACTTGTATTTGAATAAATAAATTTAAAAAATGTGGAGATAGTGATGGCACATAATCTGCAAAATCGGTAGACGTTGGGGTCTCAAGATGCTATAATAGCAACCTCACGCCAGAAAGCGCAGCCTTGAGGGTCCCTGTAGTGGATAGAAGACATCAAACGAGGTACGGGGAGCCGCTTGATTCAGGCGGCACAAGACCTTAGCGCGTGGAAGTGGCTATAAGACACTTATGTCCAGCAGTGGACAGTGTGTCATAGTGGACAAACAACGTGTCTATCATTTGATAATAATTATGGCGATGAACTGAGATATTACCATATGATTTTAACAGGCTATCTGAAGAACGGTAGCAGATGCATGATATGGAACGCTTTTCTTACCTGTGAAATTTTCCATCCCTAGTGATACAATACGTAAGATATTTTGTAGTTTGCTCAACCAACATCATTTATTTTGCCATTTTAATAAGAAATTCTTTATTTTATCTACGAAAACTAACAATGCCGTGTGAGGATCCTTTTGCTTATCGTAAATATTCGAGTTTTTTAAATACGCCTGGAATCGAGAACCTCCTTTTTTAGGGTTCCGTACCCAAAGGTTGCGAACGGGACCCTAGACGGGAAGGATAGAGGAAGCTGAGTACAGCTTCCTCTATCCTTATAGATAGAGGAAGCTGAGTACAGCTTCCTCTATCCTTCTGTTCGTCTGTCCGTCCGTCTCATGGACCGTAATTGGTAGAGAGTTGAATTTTCCAGAGAGTATTTCTATTGCCGCTCTAAATAAAAATACATAGTATTATATTTACAAGTACGATGGTGCGGAACCTTTCATGGGCGAGTTCAACTCACTCTTGATTTAAATAAATAAATTTCGTATAAGCGAATTATTATCATTGGTCTGTCTATAAAACAAAATATATTAAAATCCTGTTCTTTATACAGTATAAGAACTGCAATTCTTTAGCTACTTAGCTCACGTTAACTACTTAGCATAATTTTTACATAGCAATACATTTACACCATGCGACATGATAACTACTCGATACGTAGTACGTACGATATGGTAAAATGATTTTATCGACTACTTTTATAGGCTATTTCTCTATAAGTCATAAGTTGGACCACTCCTTTTGGGTGGAGCACCGCAGAACGAACTAACCTAACCTTCCATTTGATCGGGCATCGTGAGGAACAACGGCGTGGTAGACTATGGCCTAAACTTGCCTCATCCTGAGGAGAAACCCGTTCTCAGTAGTAGGCCGGTGATGGGTTGATGATATACAGCAATGCATCTCAAAGATCTGCACCCGTACTTAGTCGAAATACCACGGACACGTAGGTGAAAATAGATTTACCTCCTCGTTTCTAATACGAACCGCTAAAATCCAAACCGAATACGAACCGTATTTTCGGAATACGTATACGTATTCGGTGGTAAATTTTGATGATTCAAAAGCCCTTGTAAAAGTTTATTAAATAAAAATATATTCTTTTCTATTCTATTCAATATGGAATGCCTTAGCGCTTGTTTTCTTCCTCAATTTACTACAGAATAATACAAAGGTACCTTAAAATCAAGTTTGATTAAGCAAGCGCACTCCACCTTAGGTTGCATCATCACTTGTCAGCAGGTTTCATTGCAATCATGCACTAGTGTATAAATTAAAAAATAAAATATAATCAACGTATTGAAAATAAATTTTCACAATCATTAAAAATATTGGGTCGTGAAGCCTGAACTGAGTACACCATCCAAGAAAATCGATGATCAGTTTTAATCTTTCTATAGAAGTACCCCTGAAATAATGACTTTCATTTTGCACCCAGTGTCGAAATAAATAACGCGAGTCCATATTGCATTCTTTTGTTTACTTAATTAACATTTTCAACCCCTTTTCAAGCCTCTTTTCATGCTTCCTCTTCCGAAACTGTATTCAACGAAATTATTGAAGGGTGCAAAGAACATTTTTTGCTTTTGTTTTACATAATAGATACATAATGGTTTGTTATAGATGGTAATTAATTAATTAAAATAAGACGAGCCTGATTGATGAAGACTTTTTTTGAGGCAACAATGATGCTGTACCTATACATAGCGTCAAGCGTGCTCTCATTTCAATAATAACCAACCAAATTCAATAAAATGTTGCCGATACATTTTAGGAACTAGTAGGTATCTGTGCCCATATTAATTTGCCAGATTTTGGCTACAATGTTTAGTTTAAAAGTAGTTTAAAGGTACACGGGCCCAAATATTTACATACAAATCTTTACCCGTGTATCTTTGAACTAGATGATTTTGAGGAAGTGGCAATTCATAGACAGGTATTAGTTTCTAGAACATATCTACAAAATTTCATTGCGTTTGATTGGTTGATATTCAAATGAGGACCAAACTACGTTTGTATGTAGAGCACTGGGGAGCGCGCTAGGCAAACTTTTATTGATTGATTAAGAAAAGATGGGCGTGTTTTTTTAAAAAGAATATTAGCTATGTTAATCATGAGTACTATTCCCCTTTCACCTCCAACTAAGCATAAAGCTTGGCTAGGAGTGGGTACGACAATAGTGCAACGGGGGGGATTTGAACCGCCGACCTTTCGGAATTCAGTCCGCTCCTTAACCGTTGATCTATTGAAGAATTTATTAGGATAATAATGTCACATAACTCAGTTTTTTTGTTTTAATTGTCTCGTAGAATGTAAAAGTCTTGTCTCTGCTCGGTTGCAGCTCATTTAATTAGACATGAGTGCGCTGCGCCGGCAGAATATCGTTTAGAACATTATTATAGATACGACGATACGAGGCGAGTCTGTGAAAAAAGATGCCCTAGTTATATAGCTGTAAACGTATGAGTTTATTTTGCAAGTAACTGTCTTTGTTTTGGCGTGTTGAAAGATTTTTGTTTCTGGCAGTGTTCAGTAATATAATACGAGTAACAAGTGAAAATTAAAAATTTATAACACCCTCGACAAGTGAAGGTTACAGTAACTAGAAAATAGCTGATAACTTTCAAACAGCATAATCGATTTTCTTGGATTATAGCTAAGAACACTCTCGATCAAGCCACCTTTCAAACGAAAAACTAAATTAAAATCAGTTCATTAGTTTAGGAGCTACGATGCCACAGACAGATACACAGATACATAGAAATATAGATACACACGTCAAACTTATAGCACCCCTCTTTTTGGATCGGGGGTTAAAAATGAATGCATTAATTAATTATATTTATCATAGGAAACAAGTCAATATCATCACCATAATTACATCACATAAACTCATTGGCACTACACTAAGCACAGCCTTCTTATCGGAATGAGAAGAGCTTTAGGCATATAGTCCACCACACTGACCAACATACACAAGTGTAAATCGGCAGACTTCACATACATTTGAGAATGTCAAAATTTCTTCACAATGACTTCCTTCACCGTTAAAGCAAGTGAATCAAAAGTGTGTGCTCGGGACAGAATCCCCGACTCAATTAATTAAGATAAATAAGCTATCCCCGCTTTTGTATTCTGAAGGCACTGAATTGTGAAATTCTTGAAAAAAAAGAACGATTGCTTTAATAATTGTCAGCACTAAGTTTTTTTTAAATATTTATAAATATAATTGAGCAATAATTTTTATTTCCTTTACCATTTTTATATAATGATGTGTAGCACTTAGTTAACAATCCTCGGGTTCCAACTTAGCCTTCAATTGTTTATTATATGTACATGGATTGATCTTCTAGGTTAGCCCGCCTTCATTTTAGACTGCATCATCACTTACCACCAAGTGGGTTTGCAGTCCAGGGCTAACTTGTGTATGAATAAAAAATAAGTACAAACAATCGCTATTTGGAGTGTCTTCTGTATCCATTCATTCATTCCAGTTCCCAAAGTTCCTAAATCCAGTACTTAATAAGTACACATTCGGAAAGAAAAAAGTACCTACGGCCATAAGTTACACGAACAGATTATCGCGTTAGAGCTTCAGAACCACTTGGCTTTAGGTATTTGGCAAAGGAAACACCGATATTTCATTCCCACGAAAAGCTCGGTTAAAGTAAAAAATATCTGCGAACGACTCCAAAACGTAAACTCTTATTACCTAAGCCTTTATCACTTGGTACAAAATATAACTGTAAACATCTTAAATACTAAATATGGATTAATGTTTAAAACATACTTTGTACAGTAGAGAAATGTAATTGTAAGATTAAAGTAACTCGTTTTTAGGGTTCCGTACATCTAAAGGAAAAACGGAAACCTTATAGGATCACTTTGTTGTCTGTCTGTCCGTCCGTCCGTACGTCAGTCCGTCGTGTCTGTCAAGAAACCTATAGGGTACTTCCCATTGACCTAGAATCATGAAATTTGGTAGGTAGGTAGGTTTTATACCACAAGTACAGGAATAAATTTGAAAACCGTGAATTTGTGGTTACATCATTAAAAAAAAATTAAAATGTATTTCAATTTTCAAAATAAGATAACTATCCCAAGTGGGGTATCATAATATGAAAGAGCTTTACCTGTACACCCTAAAACAGATTTTTATTTATTTTATGTATAATAGTTTTTGATTTATCGTGCAAAATATTGGAAAAAATACCCGAGTACGGAACCCTCAGTGCACGAGTCTGACTCGCACTTGGCCGGTTTTTTTGAATTAAAAATAGTTACATATCACAATTTTGTTGTATTGTAAATAGTCGTCAATCGTCGTCCACTGCTGGGCATAGGTCTCCTTCAGGGACTTCCACAGGCCACGGTCTTGCTCCGCCGCCACCCAAGCTCCTTGCGATTGTTTGATGTCGCCTGTCCGGATTGGATGGTTCGTCAATCATGCTTCAATACAGCTATTAATTTACCTGGTTTTTTGCACGGATATTGTTAAAGACTTGGAAAGTGATAGACATATTTTATCCAGATAAATCAAAGCGTTCCCACGGGATTTTTAAAACATAAATTCACGCGGACAAAGTCGCAGGCATCAGCTAGTGGCCTATTTTTCCTCAAGCGTGTATATGTGTAGGTGGAAAAGAAACTTAGAAAAGTTCTATGCTTACTAATAATTAAAGATTTATTTTCTGTGTGAACTACATTTTTAATAAGAAATTATAACAGCAGCATTACAGGAAGAAAGTTAAAAATATCCTGAATAATGATAGAGTTACAGTGAATAGAAATAATATTTTATTGAAAAATCTTATTCAATCCTAAAATCTACAAAGAGTCTCGGATTATTTAGTAGAGAAGGGAACTAAAATGGACTAAAAAAGACAATATTGTTATTATTTAGTGGAGAAAAAATATTTTTCACCAATATTTCTTTATTATTAAAAAAAAATGCAAAGAAAAAGGAAATGGTTTTACTTGAAAATCTTTGCAAGCTTCGTCCCTTTATTTGCTTTGTTGTCTTAATTATTTTTTCTTTGATCTCATTTCGTTGTTTGTTTTGTGCATTGGTGAACAAGACTTCTGGGTGATTGTACCTAAAGTCGTTTCTGAAACATCGAAAATATTATGCTTACCTTTCCTTTGAAAAAAAATACGTTTTGTTGTCTTTTTAAATAATATAAAAAGACAAAAATAACTTCCTTGAAAATACATATCAATGATAAGCTAACTTTTCGGAGTTCCTATGTGCGTTTTAAGATCTAAAATATCACTTATTTTAACGGTGAAGGATAATATACTGAGAAAACCTGCATGCCTGAGAATTGTCCATAACGTTTTCGAGGGTGTATGAAGTCTGCAAACCCGTACTGGGCCAGCATGGCAGACTATGGCCTAAGTACTTCTCGTTTTTAGAGGAGACCTGTGCTCAGTGTTGAGTCGGCGAAAGGGCTTGTTCATGATGATGACATGACACGGCGTTGTACCGGAACTCTTAATCGCTAGGTGGCACGGCTTAGCTGGTAGGGTGATAACTAGCCACGGCCGAAGCTTTCAACCACGATGTGCAAAAATCTTAAAACATTGATCATACCTTAAATCTATAAACTACCACATTTTTGCACCTCTATATATTTAAACGTATAATCAGATAAAAAGTAATAATTTTTCATCAGTGGAAATTGCAGTCCCGCGTGAATAATTTACATTATTTGCGTGACAAATGGAAAAGCGATAACAATAATTGTATTTACCTACTTAACGATCGAAACTGAACTAATTAATTAATATTCATGAGTTTTATACAATAAAATAAAAGGCGTTGATTTATAAATTTTGAAATGCTTGATTTATTACTTTTGGTAGTGACTAGTCACTACCAAAGAGCCTACGAGTAGCGACCCACAGTGGGAAAAAAATGTATTAATTTAAATTTATTTCTCCCGATACAATGAACTCATCCTTACATGAAATTGAATCGATCAGCGTTTTAAAAAAAATTACCAGTTTTGTTTATTCATATGGGCAACTCACGCTTTATCAAAATTGTACCAAAATTATTAAAAAAACAAAATTTAATGTTTCCAATGAAGTTCCTCTGTATATCTTTTTATTAAACCCCGACCCAAAAAAAAATTGGGGTGTTATAAGTTTGACGTGTGTATCTGTGTATCTGTCTGTGGCATCGTAGCTCCTAAACTAATAAACCGATTTTAATTTTTTATTTTTATTTGAAAAGTGGATCGATCGAAAGTGTTCTTAGCTATAATCCAAGAAAATCGGTTCAGCCGTTTGAAAGTTATCAGCTCTTTTCTAGTTACTATAACCTTCACTTGTCGGGGGTGTTATAAATTTTTAATTCACACTATTGTTTTAGATTTCCACTTACTTTCCTAGTTACATCCAAATCCTATATTTACATCCTTTGCTTGGGCAGTCCTGTAATAAACAGCGTCATCGTTGTTTCAACCGATGTACGTCCGCTGCTGGTTATGATCCTGCAAAAGTCCAGCAATATTATAGGGATTTCCGTAATCCACTATGCCGCTTGTATCAGTTGGCTCCTAGCAACTTATTTGATGATAATATCAAATAACTCCTTCAGTGACACACAACATTTCTTATCACTTTCTTGAAATCAAAAGGGTGATAGGTCTAAAAATATCCACTTTTGAACCGTCACCTCACAGCATAGCATTCTTCTAAAGTGCAATTGGCTACGTGACTACGCATACCGCTACGAGAGTGCTACGAATTGCTACGAAAGTGCTACGTAAATCATTCCGGTACGTTTACTTTGCGGGACGACTTGGAATAAGGAATACTTTGTGACATAAGTTACTATACAGATAATATTGAGATCCTTGCAAAATATGACTTTATATTATCTTGTACGATTTGAATATTCGCTCTTTATAATAAGCGAGCAACTTCTCAGGATTCCGTATCCAAAGAGAACCAAAGGGACCCTATCACTGAACCGCCGATGTCTATCCGTCCATCTATCTGTTTGTTAGCGGGACTTATCTCATGAACCGTAATTAGGTAGAGAATGGATATGATATTGTTTTTTTTAAATATTCATGTCTGTCAATTATTTTAAACTTGTATCATTTGTTGTTATAGCGGCAACAGAAATAAAAATTCTATGAAAATTTCTATTTTCTACCTATTACGGTTCACAAGCTACTGCCCACTGACAAACGGATGACGGACGGACGGACGGATGTATGAACGGACGGACAGGCGGACGGACGAATGGATAGTAGTGGCTTAGTAATAGGCTCCCGTCGGGTAGGAAATCATAAAAAGCAGTTACATAGAAAAACACCGACAGAAATATCGCTTATCATAAACTTGGCCCACGTTATAAAAAGTTATCAAAATATCTTCTTCTACGAAAATATCACACGTTAACACTTCGCAAGTTTTTTTGAAGGCGAAGCTTGTGACATAATTAAGTTGTAGGAAACTGTCAAAGAAGATAGAGGAAGATATATCATGAAAGTTTTCTTTTGACCCTTGAACAAAAATGCTGATTTCATGATTTATACTAGTATAAATGCGAAAGTGTGTCTGTCTGCTAGTTTTTCACGGCCCAACAATTTGACCGATTTCGATGATTTTTGGTACAGAGTTAGCTTACATCCCGGGAAAGGACATGGACTATTTTTATCCCGGAAAAGCAAAGAGTTCCCACGGGATTTTTAAATACCTAAATCCACGCGAGCAAAGCTGAGGATATCATCTAGTACCTAATAAGTAACTATATTAGAAAATCCATGTAATACTTATAGTACAATAGTCGTAGTTTTATCGTTACGCAGTAATTTCTCAACACTATAATAACCACGTTTCGGCCATTAATTTTAACTTGCGGGAAGGAATGAGTTTGTAATGTGAAATTATAGTTTCACCGGCGACCTCTAACAGTTGATTTAAAACGTAATTTAAAATGTGTACAAGTGAAAATTTAATATTACTTCGTGGTTTGGAAATTATGGAAAATAAATAAGAGAAAAAGTAAAAATAGCATGCAAAATAATCTGCCAAAAAGATATACAATACACAATAATCAATCAATGGATCAGCGCCGTGACGAACTGTGGCCTAAACCTTTCTCATTCTGAGACCTGCGCTCAGTAATGGGCCGGCGATGGGTTGATCGTGAAAATAATGATTTTTTAAATAATAGCGAACAAACGAGCAGGCGGGTCACCTGATGACAAATGATTACCGCCGCCCATGAACATTTGCAGCACCAGAGGGACCGCCGATACGTTACCGGCCTTTCAGGAATTTGTTGATCAGAAATTCATTGTTTTTAATTAAAAAGTATTATCTGCCACAACATCACATAAGTTTTAATTAAACCGCACGTTAAGGTTACCCTCATGTTTTTTCTTGGAAATTTACACCAGATATTGTGGTTTGTGAAAAAGTTTTGTTTCCTCGAAAATTTCAGCTGTGGTGTTCTTCTTAGAACATTGTTTTTGTGAATAATAGATAGATAGACTTCATCCGCGTGTATTCTGGTTTTTGAAAATCCTGTAAGAACTCTTTGATTTTCTGAGATTAAAGTAACCTATATCGATCCTAGAATCCTAAAAATCTTTACTTGAAAGGGTCCAGTTTAAGAAATTAGCTCTAGTATCGACTCACAAATTAGTCGATACTAGAGCTAATTTCTTAAATTGGACCCTTTTAAGTAAAGATTTTTATATAAACCTGTGAAGATGATACTGCCTGCTATTGGCGCAATTAAAATGCCATAAGCCTACGTTGTCGTATTAGTTTACACATTGCGAAAAACCAAATTAAATTTGAATTTCGCAGGCAGACGCGTCTTATGCCCCTTTGAACTCTTTGATTTTCCGGGATAAAAAGTACTAAGTATTTTGGACGATGTTTTCCTTCACCAAGCCAATTGCTTTGCATAACAGTAGGATATTAATGGGGCGATGAAGTAGGTACTTTCAGTAATTGCAAGGTCGAAGAAGAAACACTTGATTGCCCTTTCCATTTCATTTCCCGTGACAAACGTCCCAAATTCATCTTCCGACACTTATTTCGTCAAAAGATGGATGACTTTTTTAAGTTCAGTCCAACTGTGAACCAACTTTGCTTGATTAAAAGCTTGTATAAACTTTTTAGAGTTCAGTGATCAATTTTGAATTGTTGTGATACCTAATTTTAGTGTAAGTATATCCTTGTGGAAACCATCCGAATTCATGATATTAATACTAATTCGTTGAGAACTACTTAGGTGATGCCCGCGACTTTGTCCGCGTGGATTTAGGTTTTTCAAAATCCTTACGGGGTAGGTAAATGGTATAGGTAGGTCACTCTCTAAGTTGTAAACTAGACCCTTGCAAAAAATTACTATATCAATGTGACTTATCCTGGATAATCATTTCCAAAAGATTTTCCAAAACCTGTACGCAAAGCCACACTGACGAAGTCGCGAGTTTTAGGTAGTTATAAATACAAAGTGTAAGACTTTCTCTGCCTTTATATTTTAGTTTCAATAACGAGAAAAAACGTTTCCCGCTAAAACCACACAGTCACTAAAACTAGCGAATAAAGTACAGAACCTACGCATCCTTTTTATTCTCAGAAATAGGTATTCGAGTTTTTCCTTCCGCGACAAAGGACACACAGAGTGGTCCCTCACCGGTATAATGACTAATCCGATTTTGTTACGGAAAACTCTTAAAAAGACAACATGTATTTTGCTCTTAGTGATTCAGTAGCGCGTTTGCGTATTAGAAACGAGGAAGCAATCCGCTTCGAATGACTCCGTATGATTTCGACTAGGTATGTACCTACTGTATGCTGTGTATTTCGATTTACGGTTATAGAAATTTATTAGCTTTTGCAGCTATACAGAGTTATAGTTAAATATTAAAAAAAATATATATATTTGGTAGATACTTCTGAAACAGCCCGAGACAATAAAATCTAGGTTTATCCACTGAAATAATATTTTGTTAAATACTTACTATAAGTAGGTACCTATTATAAATGTGAAGCAGTTTTTAAAAAAACTACCTTTTGAGAAATAATGACTATCAAAGTTTCAACAACTACTTTGCGCGAAGATATCTATTAGTAGGTAAAATGTTGGTTATATGTAAAGTTTCATCTTATTGAAGCGCGATGCGTCAATTTGCAAAATTGGTTTAGCGGTCAAAATTAAGTATGTTAATATTATTTAGGGCATTTCAAACAGATTATAATGTAATTTAGGAATATCAATAACTAATCAGGTTTGCCAACTAATCAATCATCGTATTGTACATCTAATCCCGTCAATGGATCATGTGGTATAATTGAAATAATAAAATATTACGTACTTTATCTCTCTTTAATTTCGGTTAAGGCCAAATTTCGGAATCCCAAACGGAGACGAACCATCGTCATTATCATGATCATGATCAAGCCATCGCCGGTCCACTACTAAGCACAGGTCTCCTCTCAGAAAGAGAAGGTTTAGACCGTAGTCCACCACGCTGGCCAAGTGCGAATTAGCAGACTTCACACACCTTGGACAACATTATGGAGAACTCCCGGGTATGCAGGTTTCCTCACGATGTTTTCCTTCACCGTTACAGCAAGTGATATTTAATTGCTTCAAACTCACATCCTACTAATACAAATACGAAAGTTTGTATATATGTTTGTATGGATGGATATGTATGGATGTTTGTTAATCTTTCACGCAAAAACTACTAAACGGATATGGCTGTGGAATGGAGATAGATTATACCCTGGTTCAACTATTTTTTATCCCGAAAAATCAATGAGTTCCCAAGGGATTTCGAAAAACCTATATCCACGGGAACAAAGTCGCGGGCACCAGCTAGTAGCTTATAAAGTTCGAGGGGCGCGTCTGGCATCTGAACCCAGACGCCCTAATAGGAGGTCACCGTCTTACCCACTAGGCTATTAGCATTCATCATATTTTTAAAAGAATATTAGCCATGCTAATCATGACTACTACTCCCCTTTTCCCTCCAATTAAGCGTAAAGCTTGTGCCAGGAGTGGGTACGACATTAGTGCAACGGGTGGGATTTGAACCGCCGACCTTTCGGAACTCAGTCCGCTCCTCAACCGTTGAGCTATCGAGGCATTAATATCATAGTGCACAAGCGTAAAAACAGATGCATTCTCTATTAAAAAATCTGTAGAGCAGAAAAAACAGCCAAGTGCGAGTCGAACTCGTTCATGAAGGATTCCGTACTATCGTATAAGATATAACGATATATACTTTATATATTTTTTTTAATTTGCTTGGTGGTAATCTTTTTTATATTTTGTTTTTACAACGGCAATAGAAATACACACTCTGTGAAAATGTCAACTCTCTACCTATTACGGTTTATGAGATACAGTCTGTTGGCAGACAGACAGACGGATGGACAGCGGAGGCTTAAAGGTCCCATTGGCACCCTTGAGGTACGGAACCCTGACAATATCACTTTAAACCAGTCAGTGGAGACATCAGTCAGTCTACGTGGTAAATTTTTGAGACCTACTTTTGAAGAAAAACGTTTTTATTCCAGCGTTACAATTTTCCGTTTTCATTACGTATTTGAGTCAGGTCTTCTGGGAAGTGGCTCCCTTGTTAACAGTTACTCCTACAGTTTGAGTTTTCTTTTAATATAATTCATTCTACAATCTAGATCTACTCACGCATGCAAGAGATTTAAAAATTCTTACCTACCTTACTTCTAAATCTTAACTAATTTAATAAATTATTTTGAACATTTAGGGACATAGCTCACGGCAACTTTTTGGAAAACATAAACTATCTTACCCAGTAGATAGGTAGGTCTTTTATACGGTTCCGCACCCGAACTGTTCCAACGGGGTATTACTAAGGTTACACCGTCCGTTCGTCTGTCCGTCCGTTTGTCGGTCAGCGGGCTGTATCTCATGAACCGTGATAGGGAGAGAGTTGGAATTTCCACAGAACCTGATAGAGCCACTGTCGCTATAACAACAAATAATAAAAAATAAAGATAGCATTTGTTTTGCGCTCTTCTCAGACCTGGGAACGATTGGAGCGTTTAGTTTTAAGTTACGTAGGTACACTAATTAATTATCACCATTACATCGTTATCTTACAAATTCAACAATTCACAACCAAAAACTGTGTAATCATACCTGTTTTGAATAAATGCTTTGAGTTTGAGTTTGAGAAATAAAATTGTATGGATATAGACGTACTGTTTCCCCACATCACGCTCAGTCAGTCGGTAGGTCCATTATTTGTCGTTTCCCGCACGCAAACAAGTCTGGTTGCGAAATCGCTTAGCTTAATTAAATGTTTATTTAGTGAAGTAATCACTTTCCCAAATCAAACAGCGCAAGTCGGATGAAACTTCGTTTAGCACTTGGGATTAATTGAAGTTATTTATTAGATTTTTAAGATTCCGTATCTCAAAAGGAAAAAAACCGGCCAAGTGCGAGTCAGACTCGCGCACTGAGGATTCCTCGGGTATTTTTTTCGACATTTTGCACGATAAATCAAAAACTACTATTAATGGATAAAATAAATAAAAAGCTGTTGTAAAATGTGCCCTTTTATAATATTATAGCCCATTTGGTATAGTTATCTTACTTTGAAAATTGAAAATACTAATTTATTTGTTAACGAACCCAATTTTTTTGTGATGTAACCATAAATTACGGTTTTCGGAATTTTCCCTTTACTTTTGCTATAAGACCTACCTACCTGCAAAATTTCATGATTCTAGATCACGGGAATTACCCCAGAGACATAGGTTTTGATTTTCTTTTCTTGACAGGTATGACAAACAGCCAGCGATAAACTTAGGTTTGCGCGGTTCTTATTCTAAGGTTTATACCTTGGGCACTTAGGTCTGTCTGTTTTTTACAACTGTAAATTCCCAAATCGTCCCTACCGGGAACTGAAACTCGGACCTGCTATTGTAAAGACCACAACGCGTACCACTGCGCCGAGGGAGGCCATTGATCGATGGATTCGAGACTCAGACGATTATTAAATACCTATTTAACTTCAGGGTGAATTGATTACATCACTGCCTAATCAAATGATGAATATTACCGTCAGGCTTAGTTGAATGTAATATTAATTAATTAGCATAAAACACACATCACAGAAGATCTCAGTTAAACTAATCTCTGATCAGAGATTAGTTTATGATTAATTGAGTTTGTGCGGATGATAAATGATTTTAAACGTCACAATTTATCGATTTCCATTGTTTTTTGAAGGGTTTCCGTATCTCAAAGAGAAAATTGACACTTATAGGATCACGTTGTTGTCTATCTTTCTGTCGTGTCTGTCCAGAAGTCAAAGTCAAGTTATCACAAAATAAAAAGTTCACGAAATAACATTTTACTAAACTAAGTATGTGGCGGTGTCCGTCATTAAATTGTATTTGTTCTATATAGTGTTAGAGGTCGACTCACACTTGACCGGTTTATTTGAACATAATATCTCAGGAAACCCATGTGTCTGAAAAAAGAAAAAAAAATCTGGTACCAACTAGAAAATGGTATTTGTCCTTACAATTATTGGAGTCACTCAGAAAAGCAGGTATTATTTAAATATTTTTATCGAATTATTGGAATGTCCTCTCCAAAACCAACACAAAAAAAACACAAGTTTAATGTGTAAGGTTATCCGAGAGTTTTAATCTAAACAAACTAATGCCAAAATAAATAATTTAATTAGAGCGTGATTGCTATCACAACATCTAATTATTCAGTTCACAATCCAAATACCGAAAATATGCGATATCGCTCCGAATCTCAGAAGGAGACTAAACTACAACCTTCGAAACACCCGTATTTATGCAAGTTCAATCTTGTTGGCCTCCTAGCAACAGATTGTATGACATCGAATGAGCCAAATATCGATTTTATCAATCTACCTGCATTAGATAAATTAATAATTTTATGTTATTTTTGACAACTCAAATCAATTTTTAAAAATAACCTTACAGTTCGGCCGTCCTGAATTTAACACGTCCTCGTGTTTCTAATCAATCTTGTCATGTCAGTCGCGGGCTTCCTTGCCCTAAGTCAAATCCAAATCATGGGCTATCCTGCCCTCCGTCAAATCATTAAAACCTACCCCTGAACTGCCGAACTCTCAGTTTTAATATCAAGTCAACAATAAATCCAAACGACTAACTTCTCATTCGATGTATACAAAATCTGAACCACTCATTGCAAATTACTTTCCAATTCACAAAAGACTAAATTATTTAAAAAAAACTAAAAAATTTAATCACCAAATCAAACTCAATAAAAATTTTAATCAAATGTGGGTTGTTTACAAAAAGATACCAAAGCGAAATTAAGACAACGTGAGACACGTCCCGCTTCTGAATTATTATTCAGTTCACAATCCAAATACCGAAAATATGCGATATCGCTCCGAATCTCAGAAGGAGACTAAACTACAACCTTCGAAACACCCGTATTTATGCAAGTTCAATCTTGTTGGCCTCCTAGCAACAGATTGTATGACATCGAATGAGCCAAATATCGATTTTATCAATCTACCTGCATTAGATAAATTAATAATTTTATATTATTTTTGACAACTCAAATCAATTTTTAAAAATAACCTTACACAAAGCTACGTCTATTTGTATTCAAAATGGCACTCCCACTTGGAATAGTTTCCTCAGACCAATTCCGCAGGAGAATTGCTCCTTTGCTAATAAACCTGCAAGTCGCAGTAATAATTAGCTGTAATTACGAGCGTAGTTCCCATTTGAGGATAATAGTATGCCACTCAGTAATGATCATTAGAGGTGCGGTTCCACGTTTAGGTATTAAGATATTCCTGAGTTCGTCAGACAAGACAAAACTTTATAATACTAGGGGTAGCCCCGTACTAAAACTTTACAATAGCAATTGTGAATTCTATGCCACGAACTGCCGATAGATAGTGATATAATACCACAAGTGTAAATTTAAAAAAATTATAACACCCCCGACAAGTGAAGGTTACAGTAACTAGATAAGAGCTAATAACTTTCAAATGGCTGAACCGATTTTCTTGGATTATAGCTAAGAACACTCTCGATCAAGCCACCTTTCAAACAAAAAAAAACTAAATTAAAATTGGTTCATAAGTTTAGGAGCTACGATGCCACAGACAGATACACAGATACACACGCCAAACTTATAACACCTCTTTTTTTTGGTCGGGGGTTAAAAACAGTAATTCTGTCGCTGGGTGTATTTTAACATGTAATATATTTATATTTCTGAACTCAAAATTTGTTCCTCTTTTATTTGATACCCCACTCGATATAATAGCACAAAAAAATTCTTTACAGGAACCTTACTTTCTTGGATTTATCATCCGTCAGGTCGATTATTTCGTATAAAATGTAGCCTATGCCACCCGCACCATAACAATGAATCGATTAACACCTCGTTCATCAAAATCGGCTCAGTAGTTCAGGCGCTACGGTGGAACACACATAAATACAAAGACCTACATCCAAACTTTCATACATAGACTGCTAAAATCATAACCCTTCCTTTTGGCTTTGCCGTAGTTGGGTAATATGATCTCAGTTCTTTATAAAATACATCGCCCTTCGGCGAATTCTACTCAGATTCAGCCATGCGACTTATTTACACAATTTCAGGAATATCAAACGCGTGATACAAGGAAAATATGAAATTTTTAGCACATTTTCATTTCCAAGAAAAGTGGATATTTTGAGAAACATCTCATTTCTTCTCGACACGGAGGTAATCTTACAAAATCGGGAGGCTGGGTTTGATCTACGTGACCTAGATAACTGGCTCCAGAGACGCGACCTATGAGAGACTAGTCTTTCTCGAAAATCTAGACTTTTTATTCAAATAAACTTTTACGAGACAGAAAAACTTTTGAGACCACGACTCATGCAACTGAGTCGATAAATCGGCAGTTAAAACACCAAATTAATTGTAGTATTTACCCGTTACGTTATCTACAATATAAAATGTAGTTAAACCACAAAATAAGCTTAAAATTATTAGGTTACAGGTGTATATTTGCAATGGAATCCACAATCTCCCGAATACGACGCTGACTTAACAACTAGGCTACCACCCCAGTTTATATCACCAAGCAAGTATTCTCTCATGTTAGGGAGACGGACATCAGACATATTCTGAAAGCTCGTAAGATATAGAAGGAATATAAGGACGAAGAACGTATTAAATCATCTCGCCATAATTAATGTGATGTGCTTAATGCAATCTAACCTTACGATGTGTTTCTGGGAAATAGAATAATAATTGTATTGTTACGTGCTAGGACTCTGAGATTAGAAGACGCAGATACTCACAGATCCAACTACGTAGTCCGATTTCAATAAAAAGTTTAAAGCCGCCGAGTTCAACTCAACTGGGCAGAAGCTTCGAGATCTCTTCTCATAAAAAATCCATCATTGCTTTAAGACCAAAGTCTTCGACAAAAGTGTTTGCAAGTGATAATCACACTAATATTATAAAGGCGAAAGTTTGTGTGTATGGGTGTGAGTATGTTTATTACTCTTTCACGCAAAAACTGCTGAATGGATTTATGAAGATAGATAATATCCTAGATTAGCACATAGGCTACTTTTCATCCCGGAAAATCAAAGAGTTCCCACGGGATTTTGAAAAACCTAAATCCACGCGGACAAAGTCGCGGGCATCAGCTAGTAATATATTATGGATCCGAGACATGGTTGCTAACTATCTATAGACTTCATTAGAAAGCTCAGAGTTACTAAAACAGTTTCTCTACTTGATCGAATCAAAGTACTCGTAGAAGAACTTAAAAAAACTTACATAATGGGTTCTAAAGTGCAAATAGGTAGGCACTAGGCACACAGCTTGAAGAACCGATACACATTCAAGCCAGACAGTCAAACGTAAACCAAATAATTTACCTACTTACTTTGTCTGTTTAAGATCCAAACTAAATAAAATAAAACACATTGCTGGAATCACCTTTTTAGGGCCAAAAAATATTATATAACACGATTCGTTGGATCGTAAGATTGCCTGGAGCGATCATACAATCAAAATTTTTTTGTATTTTATTCCAAAGACAATACTTTATTAAATATAAAATAAATGTTCAATTTTTCCTATTATTTTTACAAGTAACAATTCGATTTACCTTTGAAGTTTGAACATTGGAGTACCTAAATAAATACCTGTAGAAGAGCTAATTAAATTAAAAATTGTGGTCTAAGCAGCTGTCAAAATTAGTATGACACTTGAAATTGGAATCAATTCTCCTATCAGCGTTTCATATCAGCCTGCAAATATTTTGCGGGGGTGATATGAAACTCTGATTCCCTGGGTGGTATTAAATGTTTTTTCGTAGAACGCCTTCAATGGATTAATAACTGGCATAATAAAAGTGCGAGTCAGACTCGTGCACTGAGGGTTCCGTACTACAGTCGTATTTTTTCGACATTTCGCTAGATAAATCAATCAAAAATCAAATAAAAATTTGTTTTAGAATGTACAGGTATATAACACTTTTCAAGGTTGCTCTTTTCAAGTGTTCAATTTTCAATAAGATGCCATACTATAATCTAAATTATACCATATTCTTTAACGAAAAATAAATACCTACTAAAGGCGGACAAAAATTAGGTATAAAAAAATTACAATTTTTTAAGTGTTACCTATAGTGAATTAAAAAAAAAGTGTTCTGCCCACAGAGAAGTAGAAATAAAGAAAACGCCAAGAAATCAGCTCAGGTTCCGTAATCTCCTTGTGAATCTCGTCACGTTATCTCCCGAACGTAAAATATTTATGTCTTGTACGCTAAACAATGTCGTCTGTATTCCTACCCAGTTTCAAGGTTTCATTTTGTATTTCTTTACCGCCTACAACCTATATTATATTTTATCTTATATTTTTCTCTCCGTCGTTCCTTCATTAAACTGAAGATCGTGGTCCTGAAGAGACCCCTGCATCGAATAGATCGACTCGACATCTTTTGTTGATGGACATTTTGCAATTCAAGGAATCCCTTTTTGAGAATGTGTGTAATCTTTTATATACTAACATTCCAGAATCAATTTTAGACTTGCTTTTACAGACATTCAAAAATCTGTCTGTATGCTCCTGAAAAAAAAACCGTACGTAAAACCTTGGGGGTCGGGGGCAGGGGTATCGGTATATAATATATCATATACCTATTATATTACCTAATATATTATTTAAACAAATACTGAATACTGAAAACAACGATTTATTAAATAGTCTGTAAGCTGTGATCAAAACGAACTAACATTTTTTGGGGTTTTCTTTCTAGCTCGGAAAAAAAATACTTCATACACCCAAAATATGATGTTAATAATTATGTACGGAACGCGAAAAGAGCGAGGCCTGACTCGCACTTGACCGATTTTATTAATCGTAACTGTGATTTCTTATTTCTTCTTGTAATCTCGATACATCAAACCATTCATCTTCACCGAAGTGGAAATTCTTGTATATGAGGATCCAACAATAAATCAACCAAAGGATAAATCGAATTGAGTCTTACATTCGTGCCTTGAATAACGCGTTATTTATCTTATTATAATAATATCTTTATAAACATATCTATGTCTAACGAAAAAGTGTGTATTAACAATAGTTAAAACGGCCTCCTGTCAGGAAGATTTGCAGGGGTGGATTTTCCTATAGGCTGAGTAGGCCCGAGCCTAGGGCAGCAAAAGGTGAGATTTTTTTTGTTGTCGCACCCTCTGTAAACCTACACAGCAGTGTTTAAAAACGTCTTATACTTTAATTTAATCACTATACCTCGTTCAATATTTAGTAAACTATAAGTAAATAATAAAAAACCACGTTTTTAAAACGCTCTTAAAAGTATTAAATAATAATAATCATAGATAAGGGAATACTTGTAGGATTTATAAAGCAATACTTATCGGGAAGACAGATTTAAAAATTTGTACCGTGGGTTGGTACAAATTTTGAAATCGATTTTAAACTAAACATTTTTTAACCCCCGACCCAAAAAAAGGGGTGTTATAAGTTTGACGTGTGTATCTGTGTATCGGTGTATCTGTGTATCTGTGTATCTGTCTGTGGCATCGCAGCTCCTAAACTAATGAACCGATTTTAATTTAGTTTTTTTTTTGTTTGAAAGGTGGCTTGATCGAGAGTGTTCTTAGCTATAATTCAAGAAAATCGGTTCAGCCAATTGAAAGTTATCAGCTCTTTTCTAGTTACTGTAACCTTCACTTGTCGGGGGTGTTATAAATTTTTAATTTACACTTGTTACTAAACAGATCGAGAAGAAAGCGAGTTAATAAAACAGTGTTAAAAATAAAACAAGTAGAAAAACTTGTAGAAGAATTACTACGTCGCAATAAGTTTAATATCGCACCCATTTGCATTCTCGCCATCTGCTATTTAAAGGAGCTCTTCAGTTTTCAATTTCCATCAAATCTCAAAATGAAATCTAGTTACTACTCCGTCAAGCTAAATTTGCACCTAGCGTCATTACGTCACACTGACGTTTAGGTACGGTATGCGAACCGTACTGACGCGACAAGATGACCGCGGGGAGCTGAGCGGGGAAGTGGGAAAGGCGCCGCATTCCAGCGAGGTGCAAACTTAGCGCGACCGAGTTATACTATTATTATTCCATATCTATGCTAGTTTACTTAGAATGAGACCACTCGATGCTTTTCCAGTGCGTTGCAGTGCCGCACCGCTGTGGTATTGAGTGTTGGGTGCCACACGGACACTGCGTTGCTGCATCCGTAAAAAGTATTGCGTTGCAACGCACCGCCCCTCCCCGCCTCGTCTTTCTGGTCCCAAGTCCGTTGCGCGTGCGGTGCGGCGCCGCACGACGTCGTAACGCGACGTGTGACATGGTACGGTGTGTATGTAGGATGACGCAGCGGCACCGCTCAGGCGCCGCACCGCTTACGCAACGCGTCGTGTGGCTTCAATCATAGTTAATTTTGAAAAACTTATTTTTAATCCATACCCCTAGTTTAGAAAATTTTGAGAAAACCGTAACAGAATGGGTAGATTAATCGAAAGGTTAATAAGACAAAATTAAAAACTAAAATCTAAAGTGTTCTACTCTTCAAACAATGCAAGCGCGTTGGTTAAATGGATGAGCTGCAAAAACACACACTTTGCATTTAAAATAAAGTATGTATTATTTTTGAGTTTTCCTTCTAGGTACATTGCGTCCAGAGCACAGGTCTTTTTTTCTAAGAGTTCAACAATGAAATCAGAATGGGTAAAAGTTAAACGCAGTAACGTTTGTTGACCCTCGGGTAAAGGAAACATTCTTTGAGAACGTGTGTTTTGTTTTCTGCAAACTCAGTTGCTTTACTTTGGGTTTAAGTAAAACATTGTTAAAAGTTGGACCTTTGTCTTCTTGCGCGCAATTTTCCGCTATTTTACCACAGTTTTCTATTCTAAAGCTATGCTAGCCAGTTGCAACTTTGTTTTGATTTTCATATTATTACCTCACTAAAGGATGCCCGCGACTTCGTCCACGTGGATGTAGGTTTTTAAAGATCCCGTGGGAACTGTTTGGTTTATCGAGATTAAAAAGTTGTCTATGTTAATAACATGGACGCAAGCTATCTCCGTGCCTCATACAAACCGGTTGAGCGGATGGGTCTTTAGGAATCCCGTGAGAACTCTTTGATTTTCCAGGATAAAAAGTAGCCTATGTCCGTCCCCGGGATATAAGCTACCTCTGTACCAAATTTCATCAGAATCGGTTAAACTGTTGGGCCGTGAAAAGGTAGCAGACAGACAGACACACTATCGCATTTATAATATTAGTAAGTATGGATTATTAGATTAATTTGCGATGTGGTGTGTGATAATTGCTTCGATTTGATTAAAATTTTAAAATTGATATAAGTATTAATAAAAAATTACATTAAAGTATTATTCAATTGGCGGAAACGTCAACTTGGGTGATTTGAATAAAAACAGGTTTCGAAGTTTTGGCTTCAGTCAAGAAGAAAAGCTAAAGATGGTCACCCATCCCATTAGTCACTTGTGTCAACATAGTTTAACCAGTGAAATCGGCTCTTTACCCTTGGCCGCGATATATACTTACGTCTATGGTCGACTCTCATAAGAACGTACATAATGTATGAAAACTTTTCCTTTTCTTCCTATAAGATACGGGCTTTATTTTCCCAGTCTTATTAAAAAGCATCATCTTCTTCCAAAATATATATTAAAAATATAGATCAAAGGCACCGCTTCATGGCAAAGTTCCTTAGACCTGATAACGATAAACATTATCATATTACAGTGTTTACATTATTTCCTTTTACCGCTTCCTTTTTGCCTTCTTTACGCTTGCGGCAATTTCGGGAATTTCCAGCCTCTATTTATTTAGGCTTATTACTTAAACAAAAATTCAGCTTGGGAATTATTTTTCTTGTCGATTTTTCTTCACAAGAAAGTTTACTTTTTCATGGTTCACGGAAAGTCAATGCTCTGATAATATCATATTATGTCCATAATATACTTTCCGTATACTTAGTCTTTACCTTACTAAGACTGATATGCTAGAGATGAATGAAATTATCACGTAAATCTGTTGCTCCCTTGCGGAGTGATTGAAGGACAAACCAACCTCGTTCGTTGACCTCTAGAGTTAGTAGTAGTTTATTTGCAATACACTGCGCACTTTAAAAAATACAGATTATTGCGCGATTTTTTTGTTGGTTCTTATTAGTGATCGTCAGTACTATCACCTTCCTTCGTTTTTGCTAGCATTTTATTACAGCCTGTATATTTATCTAAATTAAGTTAATTTATGCAAAACACTTTATAACGTTAGTAATATTATGACGCAAAATCATGAATTTAGATCAGAGCAGTTAAACTTTCACGAATCTAATTTGATGGCGGGAAGTAATGTAAAATTCACGCCTACGCTGTATTGCGTACATTCTGGTTCCAGCTTGTAATTTAGTTAATAGCTCGCGGTGCGCTAGTGGGTGCGCGCATTTGTTGTCGCATATAACATATAGAACATATACAGTGTGCACACTAAAGTCAGTACGAAGTTTAAAAAATCTAAATTCAAAAGTATTCCATTCCATCAAACTGTATGTATCTACTGCTGGACATAGGCCTTTCCAAGAGCACGCCAGCAAACACAATCCTCCGCTTTCCTCGTCCATCCGCTTCCCGCCACCATCTTCATGTCATCAGACCAGCGAGCTGGAGGTCATCCCACATTGCACAAAGTGTGAGATGTGTGTGGTATGTGCACAGGTGTGTGCAAAAGTATTACGTTGGCTAAATTAATGAAGTTGTGATAGCTTAAGTGTGGTTAAGACATCCGCCTCCTATTTGGCAGGTTAGGGGTTCGATCCCGGGCACGCACTTCTAACTTTTAAATAGAATAGAATAGAATATATTTTTATTCAAATACACTTTTACAACTGCTTTTGAATCGTCAAAATAATTTATTTGTATTGTATTGGTTCGGAATGCCGTTCCTATCGAGAAGAACCAGAAAGAAACTCGGCAGTTGCTCTTTCCAAGTGTTCAATTTTCAATAATGTTAGGCCATACTGTACAAGCAATTGCAGCCATTGCTGGAGTGAGTCAAATCCATACTTTTTACATAATCTTCGATTGTATTATCCGAATTATAAGTGTTTTTGAGCAATCATTAAACCAATATTATATTGATAGCTCTAGCCTAATGAATATAAATCCTGCAGAATTTTATTGAGTACATAGTTCAATATTCAATAAATTGAATACCTATCAATAAAAACAACAACCGCAGTATTGCCAGTTGCTAATCACGTTACATAATCACTCTCAGCTTTCTCTAGGCAGACTCTACCACCGTTCACATAGATTTTGCTGTAAGAAGCCAGGAATACACAATTTTCTTCAAATATTTCAAACACTAATTTGTCTTAGGTGTGCACACACTATAGCAAGAACCTCGCATCGGCACTGCGCGAATTGACGAGCCATTTCACTAAGTTGTGTGAATCCGCTGTGAAATTGTACATTCGTCTCTTATTTAAATTTATTCATGGCGCAAGTGTGTACTGTATAATACTGTGCATACGTATACATTTTACTGCATTAGTTAGTACGTATGTGCTGTCTAAGGGTCAGCGCATACAGTCAGAGTAGAGCCGGTAGATAACAACTTAAAATCGGCATTGACATACGGTTGAAATTAAGAAGCTGCCAAATAAAACGGTGTAGTTACACTTCTAATCTAAATATTTTTTGATTTAATTTGGACGTATTTGGCACAAATCTAAACTAATTTCCAAGTAAAATGGCCAATAACTGCTAAAATTTAATTCCAAAGTTTGTAATTTCAATAAAACGGTAGGTACAATTACAGTAGTTTCAATAGTTTTCATTCAATTTTTGCCTCATTGTGTTCACCAGTTCCTCAATTGGTAAAATTAAGTCAAAACAGAAAGAGACTGAGTCAGCCTCGTACTGTCGCCTTTCGTCCAAATTAAATAAAGATCAGTTTGAGATGTTATCAAGAATGACCCCGCGCCTCGGTTCCACTCCATTCTACCAGTGTGCGTTGCGCTTAATGTTCTCACTTCTCGTTTTCATACAATCGCTTGCTACATAATATAATAAACTAGAGGATGGCCGCGACTTCGTCCGCGTGGATTTAGGTTTTTAAAAATCCCATGGGAACTCTTTGATTTTCCGGGATAAAAGTAGCCTATGTCCGTCCCCGGGATATAAGCTAATCCTGTACCTTTCGTCCGAATCGGTTAAACTGTTGGGCCGTGAAAAGGTAGCAGACAGACAGACGCACTTGCGCATTTATAATATTATAGTAAGTATGGATTATTATGAGGTCTTTTCTGAAGATTGTCGTAATAAAAATTTCATAAGTAAGCACGATTTCTTCTTAAGAACTTCAAATCTCAAACGACGGACTTTTTATGTTCTTAGTAATCTGGATTGCTAGATGATGGATGATGGATAAATGAATCAAATAAAGAATTCAGCTGAAAAATTGAGCCAATTTTCCTTCACTATCTGTCTAAGGAGGGTCGACTCCTAATTTGATATCTACTCTATTTTTAGCCAATTTCCAAACGTGGAGGAGGTTCTCAATTTAGTGAAAATTTTTAGGGTTCGGAGGGACGTCAACGGGACCCTATAAGCATTTCCTGTCCATCCGTCTGTCCGTCCACTTGTCCGCTCGTCTGTTTGTCTGTATAACCTTTCGAAGATAAAATGTCAACTCTTTACCTATGATGGTTCATGATATATCTATAGCTGACATACAGATGGATGGATGGACGGACGAACGGTGGAGGTTTAGTAAAAGGGTCCCGTTGGCACGTTTTTTTTTTCGGGTACGGAACCTTAAAAAACTGGCCAAGTGCGAGTCAGACTCGCGCACCGAGGGTTCCGTACTCGAGTAATTTTTCGACATTTTGCACGAGAAATCAAAAACTATTATGCATAACCATAAATAAAAATCTGTTTTAGAATGTACAGGTAAAACCCTTTCATATTATGATACCCCACTTGGTATAGTTATTTTACTTTAAAAATTGAAACACATGTTAATTTTTTTTTAAATAATGTAACCTCAAATTCACGGTTTTCGGATGTATTCCTTTACTTGTGCTTTAATACCTCGCTAACTGCCAAATTTCATGATTCTAGGTCAACGGGAAGTACTCTATAGGTTTTCTTAACAGACACGACGGACGACGGACAACAAAGTGATCCTATAAAGGTTCCGTTTTTCCTTTTTAGGTACGGAGCCCTAAAAAGGTGATTTTCACACAAAAAACGTAGTTCATACCTTACATTAACATTCTCCTGCCAACCTATAATTTGATAGAGTCGACACTGTATCCTAATTCCATTCCCGAATCAGGACATTGTCATGAGCCAACCGAAAATGTCTGGGAAAAGGTGTCTTTTGAAATACCGCCTCCGTCTTATTTCATTAGAATAACTTACATTTTATTTTTATATAAAATACTCTGCCTTATTCCTAGGTTTTTATTTCATTTCTATGAAGGCAGATTAACGAGAAATACCTACCCTACAGGTTTTTCTTTTCTAATCCCTATCTTTTAATTCTTATAATCATTATCATCATCAGCCTGTGGACGTCCATTGCTGGACGTAGGCCTTCCCTAAAGTGCGCCACTACACCTGGTCTTAAGCCTGCCTCATCCTTCCACGTCCCGCCAGCTGCTTTACATCATCGGTCCATCGTGGTCGAGGGCGTCCCACTCTACGCTTGCTTATACGCGGTCTCCACTCAAGGACTTCGCGGCTCCAACGGCCATCGCCTCTACGACAGGCATCAATCCTTATAATGATATCCTTTATGATACAAGTTTTATAGTTTTTTACTTTTAATTTAAGCACAGTGTCAAATAACCGCTAGACTAACAGAGGTCGTTAGTGCACCAGTAATATATTCCTATTAAAAACGCGTTACTTTCCGCAACTTAAAACAAATGGCGCGGACGTTTTGTTGCCTTTTAATTGGATTATTGTGGCCAAGTTACGAGCTGGACGGACGCATTTAGCGCTTAAATTAAAATAATTTATCCTATATTAAAAAGTGGTGATAGCCTAGTGGTTCAAAAGTTAGCTTCCTATTTGGGAGTCCTGGGTTTAATCCCGAGCATGCACCTCTAACTTTTCGGACCTGTATATTTTAAGCAATTAAACTCAATTAAATAATGTCTTTTCATATTGTAGGTACGTATCCTTTAGTTTCCCTTGGTTTTTTTCTCTACATAATAAGTAGTAGAAAATAAAGTCGCTTCCCGTTGTCTGTATGCACGCTTAAATTTTTTGAACTACGCACCAGATTTTAATGCGGTTTTCACCAATAGATAGAGCGATTCTAGAGGAAGGTTTAAATACGTATATTTTAATATTATTTTTAATATGACGATAATTGTTCGAAAAGCCGGGGCGGCTCGCAAGTAAATGATAAACTAATCGCAGAAACCTTCTCGGAAAAACGCGTAAGCAACACAATTTGCCCGGCGCTTTAGACCTTCTGAGGTATTATTCATTGTCAGAGGTCATAATAAGGGTCGCTGTAGAGCACTTCTTTCACATTTCAACGAAAAGCTACTTGTTAGCCTGTTAAGCAGAGTAAGGAAAACTAATATAGATCTAAAGTAAATATTTCAATGCTAGGAATTTATCTTAATATACTTTGCTATAATTTCTACAAAAATATTATAGCTACTTGTGTGACGGGCTTTATGTTCGTCGCAAACCACATATTACCAGCTGCCTTCGTGTAAATAAATATTGTTACTTCTCCGTCTATTGCTACGAACAACTCGCGTAGGAGAAGACATTGCCTTAAGAGCCTGGCGCACATTGACCTAACCTCACCTTGATTGGTGAGGTTAGGTCAATAAAATTTTGTAGGCATGCTCTAAAAATTTTAACTATCTGCAGTTCGATCGATTTTCGTAAAAATATGTAGTTTGAAAGATAGATAAGGTCAAAAATTGAAAGAATCGACATTAATAAGATCGCTGCGCATGTAAATTTCGTTATGTAGAAAATCACAAGTCTTCAAGATCACTCAATTGAACTTGAATCTTTTGAAAAAAATTGCTTTTAGCTAATGAGGTTAGGTATCTCTTGACACACAATATGATAAAGAACGGGCCTGCGTACACACGCGCCTTTTCCTAAACAAAACGACATAAAAAAACGAAAGTTCTGAAAAATTACATAGCGGATTTTGCATGCGTAGCGACGAATTTTTTTTTTTTGCAGAATTGTTTTTGCAGAAATCTAACATACTTCGTCATATTACTAATTACACATCATTTTAATTTGTTGAACATGTCTATAAAACTTTCTTGATTTTTATTCAAATTGAAACAAAACTTTTAAGCAATAAATTCTGGCACAAAATGAATGAAAAAATGCGTTTCAAATTGCGAACCCAGGAGGTTATTCATTCATAATCATAAAGCAACTCCCTTTTCAAGTAGAGACCGCTTGTTGGGAAGCATTAAGTTTATTTTACTTCACTCACCTGAATTACTTTAGTTGTATCCAGCTCCAAGAAAAATAGTTTCCAGGAGAATTTCAACAATACAAACACTGGAAAAGGATGTTGCACATTGCACCATTACTGTGTGTAATCTTTTCAATTTTCTCAAGTTCTGAGTTCTGATACAGCTTATTGAGATTCTTTTTTTGACGTGACAACGTCTTATAATTCGATAGAGCCGGCTGCACGCACGAAAAAACATGACTCATGCGGCGTTACCTCGCTCTGAGGCGTTCCATGTAAGGCTTGAAGTGCAAGCGAGAGCGCGGAACGAGCGACAAAGAAGCACAATCGGCATTTGTTGTCACGTTCAACTATCGTCAGTAAACCGACTTTACAGACAACCAATTTTTTATTCAGACACAAGTTAGCCCTTTACTGCAATCTCACCTGGTGGTAAGTGAAGATGCAGCAGTATAAGATGGAAGCGGGCTAACCTGGAAGGGGTACGGTAGTGTTCATTAAACCCTTTTGGTTTCTACACGGTATCGTACTGGAATGCTTAATTGCTTGGCGGCACAGTTTTGCCAGTAGGGTGGTAACTAGCCATGGCCGAAGCCACCCACCAGACCAGACCAGAAATTTTAGAAATCATAAAATTCCAAACCCTTGCCGAGAATCGAACCCGAGACCTCCCACAAATAAGACCACAGCGCCTATAGGGAGGCTGTCACGCATCTATCAACGCACAGCTCAAATTACTGGCTGGACTAAAATTCGGTATGCAGATAAGTAGCTATTTTGACGTAGACATCATCTTCCTAGATTCCTAGATTAGAAGGATTTTTGAAAATTCGACCCCTAAGGGGCTAAAATAGGGGTACGAAAGTGTAGTCCACGCGGACGAAGTCGCGGCCATAAGCTAACAATAAATGTTACAAGACTGCCCTAGATGTAGGGGTGTGCTACGCAGCGGAACTTTCCTGAAACCTCGGAGCTTACAAGCTCCAGCTTTCAGGCTTTAGTATGCCACCGGCCGTTGGGTGGTGAAGAAGCCTTCACAGGTTGTAGCGCGCGGAACGAATAAACTTTCGTAATATTATCGATATAGTTTACTTATTCCACTTGAGTTGATATTAACGTATAGTGATTATTTTTCGGTTATTGGATTTTTTATAACAAGGATCTTTTGCTGAGTTGTGACGGTGAGTTTTTAGAAATATTATATAAAAAGGTTTATAAATGTTTTTGTTCAAATAACAACGCCATACTTATCTATACTATTATACTTATCTGTTTGGTAATGTAAAATAATTAACAGTAAAAAGAAAAAGATAAAAATGGACAGGGAAGAATTTATTATTTTATTTAAGAGATCTTCATTAGTAACTCTTGATAAAAGGAGATTAAAAGGAAGAAGAGTAGCTATATTTAATTTAACTATCATCATTACTTTAAAACTTTAAAGAAAATACAAATTCTGAAATCAAACTTTTCCCAAAAATTTTACTTTATGTATATATACATATATATATTTACATTTTTCACTCAAGTATTAACCTAATTCTATACCAGAAAGATTTCTTAGTCTGATTAATTAAAAACGGGTTTACCGAATTATTGAATTACCTAATCATCTCTAAAAAATAAGAGCATCAGAGAATTTTATTATCCTCATTCAAAAATAATAATTCAGATTTATAAGTGAAGCCAATAAGGGTATTAAACTTCTTCCAGAATTCAGTGTTAACTCAAGAAAATTCACGAAATCTCTGAATGTATTTACCTAGAGGCTGGCTTGTATTTTGGACGAAAGTTAAGTAAGTATCTATCTTTATAATGACTCTATAATCTTAAGAGATTAAGTAGACTCTATAATCTGTAGAGATTATGTAGATTCTATAATCTGTAGAGATTAAGGAGTCTACATCATGTATGTACTCGTATGTATGTATCATGGAAGTTTTTTCAGACATCAAGGGCCGCGCCCTCACCATTAACTGTTTGATGTTTAGCTCCCTTTTAGCTTCAACCCTCCAACCGTATGTATCATAAATCTTGCCCTTGCCTAAATATAAACCACCCTGACTATATATCTTAATATATAATAGGAAAAGTTGACTGACTGACTGATTGATCTATCAATGCACAACTCATACCACTGGACGGATCAGGCTGGGCAACGGATAGCTGTTATGATGTAGATATGCACTAAGAAAGGGTTTTTGAAAATTCAACCCCTAAGAGAGTAAAATAGGGGGTTGAAATTTGTGTAGACGAAGTCGCGAGCATAAGCTAGTTAATCTATATAATATGTAATACTAACTGAGCCTTAAAAAAGCTTAGATTGAGTCGAATTTTCAAGATCGACGACGGGGTGGAATTTGAAAATCCTGATAGGTAGACGTCTTTCTTTATTTTAACCCCCGTCCCAAAAAGAGGGGTGTTATAAATTTGACGTGTGTATCTGTGTATCTGTCTGTGGCATCGTAGCTCCTAAACTAATGAACCGATTTTAATTTAGTTTTTTTTTTGTTTGAAAGGTGGCTTGATCGAGAGTGTTCTTAGCTAAAATCCAAGAAAATCGGTTCAGCCGTTTGAAAGTTATCAGCTTTTTTCTAGTTAATGTAACCTTCACTGGTCGGGGGTGTTATAAATTTTTAATTTACACTTGTTAATCAAAATTTCATGTTTATAACTTAAAAATTACGGACGTTCATACATATTTCCTAATGACATATGGTAGGATAGACGTGTTTGGACTTTTAATACACTGAAAAAGCTTTAAAAAAAGTTTTTTTTTAATTTTCAACTCATTTTCTTTTCCTTTATGACAGTATATTTTTATTGGTTTGCAAGAATAAATAAAACTCTCAAAAGTATAAAGGAAGGTTTACTCGGGCCGGTAGGTAAATTCTTTGGAGAAAAATTTACATAATAATTATGTTTTTCAACCGGCCGCAGATACAGAAAATAAAACAGTAAAATTTGCATTTCATTTACATTTTTTTTATACACATGGACGTGTGGAGAAAATATATCGAGTTCTTTATGAAATAGCTTAAAGTGATTGCTTATTATTTTAATTATAAGTAATCGGTCCACTTACTCTTGTCTACTATAAAAAATCAGTTTAGTCACAATTCGATACAAATATTTTATGTAGTTAAAATAGGAATAATCGGTTAAAATATAGTGAAGGCCAAATAAATGAAAATGAAATGCAATCGTCATGCCATTTCGTCATTCATAGTGTAAATTGAAAATTTATAACACCCCCGACAAGTGAAAGTTACAGTAACTAGAAAAGAGCTGATAACTTTCAAACGGCTGAACCGATTTTCTTGGATTATAGCTAAAAACACTCTAGATAAAGCCACCTTTCATACAAAACAAAAACTAAATAAAAATCGGTTCATTAGTTTAGGAGCTACGATGCCACAGACAGATACACAGATACACACATCAAACTTATAACACCCCTCTTTTTGGGTCGGGGGTTAATTAGGTAGGTATACTTGTCCAGCTTAATGTCCAGCTTGAGCTTAATTTGCTGAAAAAAGGCAAATCTGTAAGGTACGATTGCAGCATGCAACATGCACCGCCTTCCATAAGTACACTTTGCATCGTGCATTATATATGCATTGCATGACCTTACAATGACCTTACAAAGCATTGTACATTGTAAGGTCTACATCTCCTGAGGATGCTTCGGTTTCGGAGCGAAACGTGCGTCGAGTAGGTATGTTTTGGGATTTGTGTGGTGTTGCGTGGTGGTACTTGGGACTTGCTTGGTGGCTAGCTTTACCCGCATGTTGCAGTGGAAGGGCGAAAGCTGCATATCACATGCTGCATGTTGCACCATATACAGATTTGTATGTTTCAGCGGATATCATGGACTTCTGCAAAGTAAGCTTCTGCTATCTATACTAATATTATAAAAAGGAAACCTTTGTATTTTTGTATTTTTGTATGTTTGTATTGAATAGGCTCAAAAACTACTGGACCGATTTCAAAATTTCTTCTACCATTACTTAGAGGGATTCTTCCGAATCCGTATGGGCTATATTTTATCCCGGAAAATAGAAAAAATAAATGTCCACCCGTGCGAAGCCGGGGCGGGTCGCTAGTATGCAATATTTTGATGGTGATAAAAAAGTAATCATGTATATGAACGGGATCCAAAATGGTGTGGTGGCTTAACATTTTTGGCAAAGCTGAAGCCAATATGTAACCACCTGCCCGAAGCATCGTACAAAAGCACTAAAACACAACGTATCCACTTTGCGCGAAGCTCGAGGCTCGTTGATTGCAAGCCACGCGATTTTTGTGTGGCTATTTTAGTTAGCTGAATTTCGGAAAACTATTTTTATTTAAAACTTTAAAATATCATAACATTAGCTGATTATACGCGAAAACTGTCAACGGCTGTTAGCTATATCGATGTCCAGTTTATTCCATTTTATGGTGTCAAAATAAATGTAGTCTAAAAATAGTATTATCTAATTTTATATGATACCGACATTTTTATGAATGCTTATTTTATTTTCTCCAAATGCACAAAAATTGAAAAATTGTAGATACTTTTGTCAAGATATATATACCTAATATTGGTGATCGCCGTAGGTTAGCCCAATGTAGCGTAGACTTCATACATTTTTAATCAATTGGCTTGTGTTTGACTGCAATCACACCAAACCTGAACCACTCTTCTTTTGAAAGTATCAATATAATATCTGCGGAAGAAGCTATTATACCTAATTAATGAGGAAGCGTATCGCTTCATACGAGTCTATGAATTTGGATTATGTAGGCAGGAGTGCCGACTTTTACAATGAATGCCTAAGATCATTTGTAATTTTTTAAGTGGGGTTTATTCAAAAATTCAAAATTCAAAATATTTTAATTAATCAATTAAACTTTTACAAGTACTTTTGAAACGTCAAAAGCATCTACCACTGGTTCGGAATGTCTTTCATGCCGAGAAGAACCAGCAAGAAACTCGGCTTTATTGTTTGTTAAAGGCTAATTAATAACGGAAAGCGAGTAAATCCGTTTAGAGGTAATTTGTACCCGTATTTCCGTCACTCGACCACGGCGGGGTGGTTTGGAGGATAGATAGTGTAATTCAAGCATTAGCAAAGCGAGCACGCGCCACGAATTAGGGTGTCTAATTTAAGCCTTTCATTTGCGTTACCACTTCTTCCGTTATTGACAATTTGCATAGAAACGACCAGTTTTACTGAAACGAACTCAAAATAATACTACGCTATATACTATCGCTATAATAAAGCTTTATCAAAGCTAAACATTGCCTCTAGTTTCTCTCATATACTTATAAAAGATTTTACTATCGGAACCTAAATATACCTCACACGGTTTTGGCCATACTTCTTTTTTTAATGCTATAGCTATATAAGCAGGTAAACGATCAACAGAAAAAGTCAACAGAGCTGGGTATCCTTTCAAATGAGCCAAAGTCCACCACACTGGTCACAAATGGCAGGCTTCACACATCTTTGAGTACAATATGGAAAACTCTCAGGTATGCAGGTTTCCTTACGATGCTTTCCTTCACCGTTAAAGCAAGTGATATATTTTATAGTTACCAAAAAGCACATAATTCTGAAAAGTTAGAGTTCTGTACCCAGGTACCCCCAACCTACGGAATAGGAGGCGGACGTCTAAACTACTAGGCCATCACAGCTCTAACAGCCTAAACGGAATAGTTAATGTTAATTTACATGTCCAATTTGTAAACGTCCGGTCTGTCTATATGTCCTAGGAGCACGCCAAAGCTAACACGGCTAACGAACTACACAATTACCGCCTCACAGACCGAATAGGTACTATTGCTCTACTTATCGCTCGCTGGGGACTTAATGAATGAATGAATGAATGATTAATCACGCGATTGGTTCCAATTTTAAACGGTTGATCTATCTATATGTCCTAGGAGCACGCCAAAGATAACACGGCTAACGAACTACACAATTGCCGTCCCACAGACTAAATACTATTGCTCTACTTATCGCTCGCTAGGGACTTTGTGAATGAATGAATGAATGATTAACTAAGCAATTGGGTCCAATTATAAACGTCCAGTCCGTCTATAATATTATGTCCTAGGAGCACGCCAAAGCTAACACGCCTAACGAACTACACAATTACCGCCTCACAGACCGAATAGGTACACTATTGCCCTACTTATCCACGCTGGGGACTCAGTGAATGAATGAGTGAGAAGTGATTAGAAGACCTCTCAGGCATTCAGGTTTTCCCACGATGATCACCTTTACCGTTAAAGCATAATACACAGGAGCTATTATTATACCACCTAAACACCTAAATCCAATACCAATAATAAACATTTGCCTTATTACATGTAGTTTTAGTGATTTAAAATTTTTCAAACCCGTAATGTATTTGACCTCGCAGCACTTATTTACGCAACATTCGTTGACCTCTAGTTTCAGTCAGATGTCTTCAATTAGGATGTCTTCGTTTTTGCTTGCGTTCTATTTACACCCTTTATTTAATTACTTGAAACGGACATAATTCCGAAGTGCGTCGCTGCACACGCCTCGGTTAGGATAAATTAGTTATGATGAGCCCATTTTCTACTGTTTAATTCGGATCACTTAAAAACCGGTCAAGTGTGAGTCGAACTCGCACACGCAGGACTCCGTACCATTGTACAAATTATAGCACTATGATTTTTTTATTTCCATGGCATCCATTTTCAAAATTCGCCATCTTGGTTGGCCTAATGCCAACCAAGATGGCGAATTAGCGAAAGGCATACTCTGTGAAAATGTCATCTCTCTACCTATTATGGTTCATGAGATATAGCCCGCTGACAGACAGACGGACAGACGGAAGGACTGCGAAGGCTTAGTATTACGGTCCCGTGGGCACCCTTTTGGTATTTTGAACACTAAAAATGATTGAACCAATTTCATTGTCGGAAACTTACCAAGAATGGAATATAACTTTTCTTCAATAGTCATTCAAAGTCTTGAAAATCTCATAATACTTCGACTACTTTCTTTTCTTTACTTCAGCAAGATATATAAGAGTGGTTGCTAAGCAAAAGTCAGATAAAGCGTATTTACAAAATGTAGGCTTTCGCTTGTCTGAGAATAATTTAAGAAGCTTAACTATCAAATGACAGTGAGGAATTGGATCTTATTTTGCACAAAACAAGGAGCTTTGTGTGATAATTTAAACAAAAATAAAACCAACTTCCACTTATTAGATCTTTTCTTGACGGTGCGATATATACTCGTACCTATTTACTGCTGGGTATAGAAGCTTGTTACTTATCCTAAGGAAGACATAGGTGAAATCACACAAACCAGCATCGAAGACTATGCCACGCTATGCCCTAGGTCATGTGTCCAGCGCACCGTCAGCAAGATACTCGTATCACCTCGTCGTCACATGTGACTTCTACTAAAGGGGACTGATCTACGTTTTAATATTAATTAACGTATAAAAACTAAGTAAGAGAGACAGTATCAAGACCGGGAGCCGCAGCAGAAATGGCTGAAAACGGCAAGCGGCGCAAGTATGCCTCTCTTATTGAGAGTTACATTTTTGTTCCGTTTGCCGTGGAGACCCTGGGGCCATGGAGTCTTAGTGCAAAGAAATTTTTACGAGACATTTCACCGCGTTTAATAGCCTCATCAGGTGACAGAAGGGCTGGCTCATTTTTTGCGCAACGGATCAGCCTGGCTGTCCAACGCGGAAATGCAGCCAGTATTCTTGGCACCATTCCACGCGGGCATGATTTGTATAGTAATTAGATAAGGCTAGCTTTAAGTTTTATTGTAATATTTTCAATTAAAAAAAGATAATCTATAGTAAGAGATGTGAAGCGGTGCATTCTGTCGTCACACCTCGATGCAGTTTCTTAGTTAGGCTAGATTAGATTAGCTTTAGCTAGTCATAATATAAAAGTCTGCATCTAACATTGATGCAGACGCTAGGTTAGGTTAAAAATATTAGAATAAATTTAGTCAAAATTTATCTTCGTTCCCTTTAAAAATCCTTCTGGCGGTTGCCTATGTAACTAGCTAAATATTTTGAATGTAAGTTTATCTTTACCATAACTTGTTTGATACCATGTAAATAATGATATCAAAACAGAAAAATTCCATAACCTCAATTAACTGTACGTGAATAAAGCAAGAGCTATGATTGTACAGATATGAGTAAAGTTGGCAGCGCATCGCATTCAGCAAATGCGTCCGTACTGCCAACTAGATTAGTGTTCTGCTAACTCAGTACGCCCACTTTCTTGTAATTTAAGTAATTGTTTCCTAATATTAAATGCATATACATCATAGCTATATACTGACATATGTGGTATCAAAATAGCTAATTCCATAGCTTCAATCATGTACGTGAACCAATGACTTTTTAAGCATGGACACATCGTGGCATACAACACAAGAGCCCAAACATGGCACACGTTTCTAAATTCACCCTATGTAGCTTCAACTGCTCCATTTATACATTCCCGCTAACATTCAAGTCCTGTAAACTAACCTCAGTGATTAAGCCGCAATGTAAATCGTTTATTGCACTCGAAGCTGAATAAGGTGATTTTAGAAGCAAACTTGAACAAAAAATGGAATGGAGTAGTGTAGCACTATTAATTTTTGTTATTTCTTTGAGAGATTTTTCGTTTTTGTAAATATGAAACTATTATACTATATCTATACTATATAACTATTATACTATTCTGCTCGTGCTGATTCACTGACTGACTGACTGACTGACTGACTGACTGACTCATTTGATCACCTCTTCTGTAAAATTTTGTATGTTTTTTTTTTACCGATGGTTTCGTATAGAGGACAAAAAATGATTCGGAGTAAAAATATGGATAGAGCTGATGATTGAGGATTTCGGTGAGGAGCACGGCCAGGGTATTGAAGATAGGTGGGGGGTGCTCGAACAAATGTCACTCAGAACTTCATCCAATTGACAGGGAGCTGAAAAACAAAACCAAAATGGTGGATTCAAGATGGGCCTTAAATCAAGATGGCCAAAGGCCTCCCACCAGCCGACCTAAACCAATTAAGAAAATCTCAATCGGCCCAGCCGGGAATCGAACCCGGGACCCTCGTCATACAAATCCACCGCGCTACCACTGCGCACCGGAGGTCGTCAAAAGATCTATACATATAATAAAATTGTAGAAAAGTGGTGTCTGTACAATGGAAATATATAAAAAAAAAGTAGCAGGGTTTGTTATTATATCGATGCCGAACCCGAAATTGTAATTAATTTTTTTTTTGTCTGTTTGTCTGTTTGTCTGTGTGTTTGTGCACGCTAATATCAGAAACGGCTTATTCGATTTAGATACGGTTGTCACTAATATATTGTAGTAAGCTTCACTTAACATTTAGTGTTTATTTCATGTCAATCGGTTCATAAATAAAAAAGTTATGTCAATTTAAAGAATCACGGCGAACATTTTTAACGTACAGATACACGCCTCGCGCCTGAGCGTCCGTGGCTATATAAAGCGCGCTGAGAGCTATTCCACACGAACGAAGTCGCGGGCACAGCTAGTAATAAAATAAATGTGATACAATAATGGCCAATAGATTTTACATTGAACAAAAAAAAGCTACTCCACAGTTTTGTTTTTCCGACATTCGTGACGCGCCCTTCCATCTGTCTCTTTCCGATGTGCGTGAGAGAAAGGAATGGGAACATTGTAAATAATTTTAGATATTTCTAGTGTTTTCAATGGTTTTACTAAGTATTTTACACTTTTTCGCATGTTATCTTACGTAAATAAAATTAACTTACCGGTGGTAAGTCACACCATCTCTTTTCTGCGTCGTTAACGTATTATTTCGGCACTTTTTGATCGCGCATTTAGGCGTCTTGACAGCTTTGCAGTCAACATGCGACTAATGAAGAAAGTGTGCTTACACCGCGTATAAGCACACTTACTTGGTCCCTTGTTATGCGCGCCAGTGCGATGTCCTTGCTTAGAAAGTCATTGACGTGAACAAAGTCACGGTAAAAGCCAGTACTTATACAGACATGAGTAAAGTTGGCAGCGCATCGCATTCAGCAAATGCGTCCGTACTGCTAACTAGATTAGCGCTCTGCTAACTCGGTACACCCACTTTCTTGTAATATAAGTAATTGTTTCCTAATATTAAATGCATATACATTATACATAAAGACAGATGGATATCGAAATAGCTAATTCCATAGCTTCAGTCATGTACGTGAACAAAGTCACGATAAAAGCCAGTACCTATAATTGTACAGACATGAGTAAAGTAGGCAGTGCATCGCATTCACCAAATGCATCCGTACTGCTAACTTGATTAAAGGGCTGCTAACTCGGTACGCCTGTAGTTGTGCTTACTTGTGACTCAAGTAATTGCTTCATTGTAATAGAATTATCTGCAAACTGTGTATGAACGTAAACTTTTTCTATGCATTATAATATTTACAATTAGCCAATGCAAAGATTTGCCAATTACTTATTTCATGCAAATATGTAACGTTTTAACTCAATTGGATGAAAAAACGTAGAAATACCTAATGGTCATATCATATCATAGAAAGATCATAAATATGTTATATAAGAACAGAATAACCGGTGTAGTTGGTTGTGGGCTTCTTCTCTGACCAGGGCGTCATAATTTGTGGTTTATAGATTAATTTGCATTGTAAGAAACCTGTAATAATATTTGTAACTTTTTTAGGGTTCCGTACCTTATAAGGAATAACGGAACCCTTATAGGATCAATTTGTTGTCTGTCTGTCCGCCCGTCCGTCGTGTCTGTCAAAAAAACCTATAGGGTACTTCCCGTTGATCTGGAATCGTGAAATTAGGTAGGTAGGTAATATAGCACAAGTAAAGGAATGAATCCGAAAACCTTGTGGTTACATAATAAAAAAAAATTAAAACCTGTTTAAATTATTATCAAATAAAATAACTATACCAAGTGGGGTATCATATTATGAAATTATTATTTACCTGTACATCCAACAGATTTTATTTATTCTTATGCATAATAGTTTTTGATTTATCGTGCAAAATGGTGAAAAAATTCCCGAGTGTGGAACCCTTGGTGCGCCAGTTCGACTCGCACTTGGCCGATTTTTTTTTGTTTCTTCTTTCATTTCTTTTTAATAAAAAATAATCTCTCATTTTTATATCGCAATATTTCTGTCAGTATATACACTTCAATAATGTTAAGGCGTGTCAAGCATAAATAAGAGAGGGTAAGACCGCACTGCGAAATACGAGTGTATTAGCTAGATTTTTTCTGGCGGCTTACAATCCGCTAATCTGCATCTTACTACCTACTGAATCTTACCTAACGCGCACGGTAAATAAATTTAGTATCTACTTTCAATTTCCAAAATAATAGTAAAACGTTTTTTGGGTAGGTATGTAAAAACATTCGATAATTTACTATGGCCAGGAGGACCTGTTATAACTACTAAGGCACTACATCACTCACACATTCGTATAGGGTTCCGGATTGCCAGAGAAAAACGAAACCTTTAAAGTATCATTTCGTTGTCTGTCTAGCTGTTTGTCGCGTCTGTCAAGACCCGTCAAGCGAATCATAATCTATAGGATACTTTCCGTTGACCTAAAAACATGAAATTTATAGCCAGCAGTATGATTCTATATCAATGCTTATAGCACAAGTAAAGGGCAAAAACCGGAAACCATAGCTACGTGGTTACATCACATAAAAATTAAAAAATGTTATTTCTTACTCTAGTTTCTTCTCTACTAGGTACGAAACTCACACTTGACCGGTTTTTTGATGATTCCGTGCGGTTTCTTACAATTTACATATCAGAATTCTATGAAAATCGCACGGAGAAATTTTGCAGTGCGGGCTTACCCTGAGAAATGTCGCAGCATTATAACTTTGTGCCGTTTCATACCGGAATACAAATGTAGTCGTGTCGACGTTCGTAAGTTAATATTGCTTATTTTTACAGGTATCCCTTTTATATTTTCATGCCCTCCAATATTATAATATTTTGTATTTGAACGTGTAACATACTTTACATTATATGTATTTTGTCAGGGAATTCAAGGAGAAACCTAATATTGTGTGAGAAGAATTTCGGAATAATATACTGAATAATGCCAAGTTAGACTTTCTTTAGAGGCTGCGATCTGACTTGGTGATAAGAAACGATTTCAGGCTAATCTGAAAGGCGTATAGCGGTATCGTGTTGGAACTTGCTAAATTACTTGGCAGCCAGCCAACCAGCCAGCCAGCCAGCCAGCCAGCCAGCCAACCAGCCAGGGAGGCTATTTGGGACTCTCCTCCACCGCAGGTCCAAGACGCACCAACGCAGTGCGCCCCCGACCCGGGGACCCAACGGTGGTAACTACAGACCGACCGCCCGAAGCTCCCGCCAGGGCGGCAGACGGAGATCCCTCGCACTGCCCTCTACTAGTCAGAGGGACACGCGGAGAAACCTCCCCCTGTCAGGTCTTTAGCCTAACCAACAATATCTCCGAAGATTAGCCATGTTACCGGAGCACACCGGCCCGAATACTGCTCTGCGTCTTAAACGCATCCAAAACGGACTAGCAGCACCCAGGCACATTGGGAAGTTACCTGGCTGGCACCCCACGAGTGAAGAACCTAAATCATAACGCATTACTCCGGGAAAGTTTCTGTGATTCGTTTATCTCAGCAAACTAAGGAAAACTAAACAATATATGTATTTTATTGTGGCTGATTCTGTTCTACAAACTCTTTAAACTAAACTGACAGTTCTAAAACTAATGTTATCCTTCCTGCTATCCACAGGGAGCATTGTGAAAAGAATCAGATATCTAGAACTGTCTAGTCTAGTTTTAGCTTAGAGATGATGTACAACAGAATTGTTCTAATAATATTACATCACATTTTCATTACTCTACTTCATGGCAATTTCAACTTGTCGGTAAAGTTAAATTAAGTTGGTGTAAACTAATATTTTATGAAATAACGAGGAAGTCGGAAGCTTATGAGCTAGTATCGCTTTTAGATAAAAGGTACTTGAATGATTTTTAGGGTTCCGTACCTCAAAAGGAAAAAACGGAACCCTTATAGGATCACTTTGTTCTCTGTCTGTCTCCAAAATGTTGGAAAAAATACCCGAGTACGGAACCCTCAGTGCGCGAGTCTGACTCGCACTTGGCCGGTTTTCTTTCTTTCTTCCTTCTTTGCAGCTGAAGTGTACCTACAGAATATTTTTTATTTAAAAAAATTTTTTACATGCACTTTTGAATTGTCAAATGCATCAACCACTCTGGTTCGAAGTGCCTTTCCTACCGAGACCTACATCTATCGATGTATAGTTCAAACCGCTGAGTCTAGAGACTTGAAATTTTGCATATTGTAGAAAACTCTCTAGTCCATGATAAAAATTAGGTCAAGTTTCCAATACAGCGTTAAATACAGATTCTATAGCTACTAATTCCACTCAGTGCGTTTAAGCACATCGATAGTGAAGTAAGCACGTTCATCCGATACTTAGAAAATATTGTGTTTTGGAATTTATAAACCTTAGTGTTAGTTGTTTAAAGTTTGCATTGGTTACTAATCCTTTCTAAGCGGTGATATCCCAGTGCTTAGTAGGGTTTCCATTCAGGGTGTCGAGGGTTCAATTCTGGGACCTCTAACTTTTCTGAGTTATATGCATTTTAAGCAATAGGTTGGTAGGTATATCACTTGCTTTAACGGCGAAGGAAAACATCGTGAGAAAACATGCATGACTAAAAGATCTCCATAATGTTCCCAAAAGTCTGCCAATCTGCACTGGATCAGCTTGTTAGACTATGGCCTAAACTTTTCTAATAGGAAACCCGTGTTCAGTAGTGGGCCGATGATGATTTATTTGCTACAATTTTCTCACTATGTCTGCTTTATTTTTCAGTTTTCTAATGGACCAAGATCAAACTAAGCCATCTTACGTCTAACGAATTTTACCTCATTGACAAATATTCAGTGGCATTTCCAGACGGATAATAATTCGATAATACAACACACTTTCATCATCATTATAGAGCCTCGATAGCTCAACGGTTGAGGAGCGGACTGAATTCCGAAAGGTCGGCGGTTCAAACCCCATCCGTTGCACTATTGTCGTACCCACTCTTGGCACAACTTTACGCTTAATTGGAGGGGAAAGGGGAGTATTAGTCATGATTACCATGGCTAATATTCTTTAAAAAAAAACGACAATGATGATAACGATGATGAAAATGATTGATCGCCGCGAACGCGTCTTACTATTCTTGCAGTTCTTATCGCATATTTTGCAGTTTAGTTATTAAAATTACCTAATACCTATCGTACCCGCTCACGTAATATCATAGATAACCTATTTCCAAGCTAAAGATCGAGTTGGGACCCTTCGAACTGTCTGCCCTGCCCCCTGTCACTTCAGCCTCGCAAGCCGTTGAGCTATGCCGGTTAAATTAGCAGATTTCCCAATCTTTGATTTGACCACGTAGAGATATTCTAAACACACTTTACCATTTTCATATTTAATACGAACTTACTAAGTAAATTACATAAAGTTATCCAAACTTCGAAAAGCTAATCTGGGAAACGGCTGATTCGTAGGAACTTCGGTTAAGTTCTAGCTAAGGTCTAACTTTTTTGACGAATACTTCCTTCTTGGAGGCCTACCCTACTTAATTAGGTCGTCCATCCGGTCCGCCCTTATTGGATTTGTCATCCTTTTGAAAGCTTACTTACTTGATTTATCTAGTTATACAACTTTTTGCAACTCGGAAACCCAACGGGATTTCTAATAAAATCATAATTTTTATGCTTGCTTAGATACTTGTAATAGTTAAGTAAGTATAACCCAACTTAAACTTGTAATAGCCTCACCGGGTGACAGAAGGGCAGCTGGCTCATTTTTGCGCAACGGATCAGCCTGGCTGTCTAGCGTGGAAATGCAGCCAGTATACTTGGCACCATTCCACGTGGGCATGATTTGTATGGTAATAATTAGATAACTCTAGCTTTAAGTTTTATGGTAATATTTTCTTAATAAAAGAAACATCTTTTTCAGTTTTACAGGTGTGTTACGTTTTAGTAAACAAAATCCAACTGAAAAAATGTAGCTTCGACTTTATTTGTATACAGCGTATACAGCAGAACCAACGAATTAATAAGTCCATAAGTGTTCAAACATTGCATTGTAAAACTTCCCTTATTCAGATATCCTTAAAGTATAAATTACCTAAATTACAAATAAATACCCCGTTCGTGGTGGAGCTGATATTATTATATTCACAGATATTTTTGATGTCCGTAGAGTCCTTAGAGACTTTTCCAACAAAAATAAACCTCCAGTCCAGGTACCTACACCTTAAACTACGTTGCATTAAAAAAGATTCCGACGAATTGGGAACCTCCACCTTTTTTGGAAGTCGGTTAAAAATTAGATGCTAATAGGAAGCTACATAAAGTGGCAACTCGCAACTCAACAAACGCTGGAAACTTGCATTGGCAACTAAACACGAAGCAGCAATTCAATTACGTGCAACAGCTGTGGATTTGTTTGATAATCGACATCATCTAATTATTGTCGCGTTTCATACTATGCCGATGTTTAGGCATCCACTAGTTTATCTCTCACTTTGGCGAACTTTTAATTCAATCCTTTGAGCCTCGATAGCTCAACGGTTGAGGAGCGGAATTTCGAAAGGTTGACGGTTCAAATACCACTCATTGCACTATTATCGTACCCACTCCTGGCACAAGCTTTACGCTTAGTTGGAGGGGAAAGGGGAATATGATTAGCGTGGCTTTTATTCTTAAATACATTTGTTATTTGAGTTAATTGAACTCACGATATTTATTCTCTTCTATTCTAAAGCCTTCAGTTCAAGTTGGGTTATCTTACTAACTGGGGGTCTTACTAAACGGTCAAAAACTTTACGGACCCAAAATCAACTTTTTCTTATGTAATTGTGTAAAAAAACTTTTGGTCACTGAAAGAAAATCTCAAACTAAACTTGTTATATCGGGTGTGTTTGAAAAGTACCATTAGTGAACGCTGCTTAGCTTTGTGCCCTTCTACTATGTTACATAAATGACATCTCTTTCCCGAAACAAAGTTACTTAGCTTTAGTTACGGAAAAAACGGTAGAGTAAAATATGAAAGAGTAGTTTTATTGAGTTTCATGCTGAGTTATTTGGAATAGAATCTGCTTTTATTTCAGAACCAGTGGGTTTGTTTGTTGTGGGCTCTTTCTCAGAACAAAGTGCGTTTGGGACGCTTTTAACAGATTTTCAGTTGTATTATTTAATCACATTTTTGGCTATTGTGAATTATTAATTTATTAGTTTAGGCGCTACGGTGGAACACAGAAAAAAATATATAAAATACTGTTATTCTGCTACTAATCACATAGACTGCTAAAATCATAACCCTTCCTTTTGGCTTTGCCACAGTCGGGTAAAAAAAGACACGGATGAATCGCGTTCATCATCTAATAAACAAATGAGCGATGTATTACCAAAACACAATTATTGACATTAAAAAAGCTCAATAGAGTCTAAAATTCGAATTATTATAAAAATAATGTAGGAAATAAAACGATAAAGGTCTATTTGTAGTGGAAACAATTTGCGATCCATTGTGGCGTCCAGTGTGAATGGCTTTCATCGCAGGATGGTCTAAATTGGATTTTAAGTGCTTTAGCGTTTTTCTATTATTCGATATTTTCTCACTACATTCAGGTAATTCAGCCGTTAGTAAATACTGGCCGTAGATTACCGGTTTCTTTCCGTAATGTATTAAGTTCTGGCCAATATTTTACGTTAATCGTTATACCCGGTGCTTGTACAAATGCTCAAAATTAAAGCTGGAAAGAGCAACCGCCGAGTTTCTTGCTGCTTCTACTGGGTAGGAAAGGCATTCCGAACCAGTGGCAGTATTTGACGATTACAAAATTACTTGTAAAAGTTTAATTGAATAAAAAAAATATTTATGCACATGATTAAAGAGCTAATTCTGCATTGCTACTAAAAAAATCCGAATGTTTGTTTCATTGAACTTTGAAAATGCATCATTTAGCATAAAATGCGACACTAAACCGCGTGAATAAGGCAGTTTTAGTAATATAAAATTGGTTCTTTCTCCACTAAGAAGTGGGTTACAAAAAATTCACCCAAGTGAAACAAAGGCGGGTCAGTCAGTAGGCAATAAAAGAAGACAATATATCTTCCTTGAAAATAAGAAGAGAAAGGTGGTTAAAATCTTACGGGAAGGGAAAAGCGATCTATACCTACTATTTACTAATATTATAAATGCGAAAGTGCGTCTGTCTGTCTGTCTGCTAGATTTTCACGGCTCGTCTGTTCACCGATTTTGACGTTTGGTACAGAGATAGCTTGCATCTCGCTGGTAGGAGGACATAGACTACTTTTTATCCCGGAAAATAAAAGAGTTCCCATTGAATTTTAAAAACCCTTAATCAACGCGGACCAAGCCGCGGGCATCATCTAGTTTAGTATATAACTCAAAATATAAAAACCCCCGACACAAAAACCTCTAAAGAAAACTAGAAATCAAGCCACCCTTCAAACAAAAAAAAAAACAAAATTAAAATCGGTTCATTCGTTACCACAGACAGATACACAGATACACACGTCAAACTTATAACACCCCTCTTTTTGAATCGGGGGTTAAAAATAGCTCTTTATAACGTTGATCTCCAGTAAGAAATGATTTTTAGAAACTTCACTCAAGCGAAGCAAGGGCGGGTCACTCAGTAGGCAATAAAATAAGAAATAGCTTCCTTGAAAATAAGAAAAGAAAGTTGGATAATCTTACGGGAAGGGAAAAGCGTTTCATAAGTCGAGTTTCCGTGAGCGGCGCTCGTAACTTACATAATATAACATATATTATTATATACGGATACCCATCGGATGTGAGTTATATGCCGGAACCAATACCCGTAGCTATTTACTCATTGTATACATATTATATTTATTTTCTTGGAAATTCTTACAAAATGGCGGCGAAATTGAACCACTCTTTTATGACCGGGTTTGGTTTTGAAATTTTATTTATTTATGAGATGGCTGCATGATTTTGATAAACTATAGCGCATCCATAATATTAATGTAAGATGATCCATTAATTGACTAGATGATGCCTGTAACTTTATCAGCGTAGAATTAGAATCCCCAGGAACACATTTTTTTTTTCAATTAAAAATTGGACTAAGTATTTTCGTTCCAGTGTGCGATTATGGTAAAATGACATAGGTACCTAGCGGTAATATAAATAAGTACATACACCATTCTGGTTAAATTTCAACTTTCTATCTATTACGATTCATAAGATACAGCCCGCTGACAGACAGACAGACAGACGGATGGACAGGAGGCTTATTAATGGAGTTTCGTTGGCATTCTTTGGTATGAAACACTAAAAACCAAACTACCTTTGTCTGAAAAGCACTGAGGAGACTTCGCTTTTTAGAAGCTTATTCACGCCCTTGTTCCGACATTCAAATTGCGTGCTAAGCACAAAAATATACAAATACGAAAATAGGTAGTTGAGTATTTCCACAGCTCGCTAACGGCCCAGTCGCAGCCATTCTGCGTTGATTAATGGCTGCCATTTATAATTTGTAGGGAGCATACATTTGATATCATTAGCACTAATGGCTGCGCCGTTCTCGACGCGTCACTTATCAGTTTGTTCTAGTAATTGGAAAGATAAACATAATTGCAGAGAATACCCCTACCAGGAGGCTCGGTGATGCTCCTTCCAAGACGAGCGAAACAAATGACGGGGCACTACCTTCCTTTTCTGGGAGCGTTTCGTCGTATTTTCTAACTGCCATAGCTTTAATTTGGATGACGCTAGAAAGCTGTAATTTTCAAGATAAGATGTCCTTGGCAGACTTATCAAACATCACTATCATTCATCATGATTAACCATCACCGGTTCACTACAGAGCACGAGATCCTCTCAAAATGCAAAGAATTTGGCCATCCACCATCAATACTTAAGGAAACATTATGGAGAACATTTAGCTATGCAGGTTTTCTCACGACGTTTTCCTTCACCACTAAGCAAGTGATATCATTCCTTAAAACACGTACAACTCTGAAAAGTTAGAGGTGCGCGCCCAGGACCAAGCTTTAGCATCGATATTTACATTTATCCGTGCATAAAATCACATAGAATCGTTGCTCTGTTGGGGCATGAAGACATTGAAGGACAAACCAAGAAAAACCGCCCAAGTGCGAGTCAGACTCGCGCACTGAGGGTTCCGCACTCAGGTATTTTTTCCAACATTTTACACTGTAACGTAGCAAGGAGGCTGGGGTGTGCAACGTCCTTACTACGTACATAAAGGATAGGGAACCCTGCCTGACTTGTCAGCTAAGAAAAACAATGATCACACACAAACCGTTATCTATTTATTTACATCTAAATCTTATATCTACTGTACATGGAGTTTTATTGACCGCCGTTATTGACAACACAAGATACTTCTACCCTTCGCGGAGGGTTTCACAACGACGCGGGCAATTCGGGTCGGACTATAGACGGGGTTGCACGGGTGGCCTATGTCGGTACGTAACGAGGATCGCTTCATGGACGGAGACCGGAGGAGGGGTGAACGCGCGGGCGGGACGTGCGGTATTGTTGTGCCACCAAGCAGAGGGCCTGGTTGCTTTCAACGCTACCTGTGTCGTTGGACTCCTTCCCCCAGATCGAGCAGCGATGTTAAAGATCACACCGACCTATGCGGGGCGAAGAAGCCGAGCGACTCCCCTGATCTGTCGGCTGCTGCCGTATTTATACACTGGGGAATGGGCGGAGCCTAACCGGTGGCGTGATCAACGCGCGGCAGTCGCGGAGCTTGCTGATTGGCCGGTCGGGTTGCTGAGTCGATCACGCGTTGCTGTCGTGGAAGATTCTCGATGCTTCTACGCCGGCCGGCATGTAGGCTGTTTGTGACTCATCGTCACACTCCCCTCCTCCGTTTGAAGATTTTTTTCTGTAAGGAAAAAAATCACTGGGTTAACAGGAAACATTTACTGATTTTTCTTCTTCTTCTCTGTGGTCTTTTCTTTTTCATTGTTACATATACACATCTATTCATTGTCGATTTGGGTTTTACTCCTTTTTGCTTTACTCGGGGATTAGTTACACTCTTCTCTTAATGTGCGTTTTCCATCTTGAACTTGGTTTCTTTTTCTTATTTAGGTATCGGGCGATGTCGTATCTATGGTTAATGGATATCATTGTCCTGGCTCGGTGTCGCGATCCGGTTGCTATCGTAGGTATTTTTGTTCACTCCGATTGTCTAGTAATGAAATACTTTTAAGTCTTTTATGTGTGCGGTGCACACTTTGCCACCTTTTACCGCTTGTAGTAGGTATATTACTGGTGATTTTTGTTCGATTATTTTATGTGGGCCGGAGTACTTAGGAGCTAGTTTTGCACAAAACTGTTTGTTTGCGTTTGATAGCGTGTATTCCCTTTTTAGTACGAGTTCGTTTATTTGTGGTTTCCAGTTTCGTCTTGATTTATCATAATACTTTTTCTGTTGGGCTGATGCTAAATTTTGATTATTTCGTACTATCTCATAAATTTCTTCGAGTTTTTGGTTTTCTCTGAGCGCCGGGGTGGGAAATTGGTTGCCGTCCCGGAAATTTCGTAGTTCTCTTCCAAATAGTAGGAACGCCGGGGTGTATTTAGTCGTTTCGTGTACCGATGTGTTCAACGCCAAGTTGAACTCGCCTAGATACTCGTCCCATTTTTTATGGCTTTTTTCTATATATGCGGATATCATAGTTTCTAGTGTTCTATTTACTCGTTCGGTTGGATTGCACTGTGGGGAGTACGGTGCGGTAAATTTCTGTTGTATTTTATACTTTGTTAATGTGTCCTTAAAGACTTTACTGGTGAATATTCTCGCGTTGTCGCTGAGAAGTGTTTTAATTCCGCCATATCTATTTAATATGCATTCTTTGAGTGCACTTGCGACCGTGTTGGCGGTTGCCGTTCGTAAGGGTTTTATTTCACACCATTTGGTGAACTTGTCGTGAAATACGATTATCCACTGGTATCCCTTTGACGAACGAGGTAGTGGGCCTATGAGGTCCGTTGTTACTACCTCCCATGGTTGTTCGGCGTTTTTTTATATGCATGAGTCCTGGTTTTTTCTCTTGTGACGGCTTGTGTTTTTGACAGACTTCGCATTTATTTACGTATTTCGCTACGTCTCTGAATATGCCTGGCCAATAATAGCGTTGGGCTACCTTGTTGAACGTTTTTGACGTTCCCAAATGGCCTGCGTCCGGTTCGTCGTGGTTTTGTTTGATAATAGTTTCTTTTTCCGAGGTTCTCACGCATAGTTTCCACTCTGTAGTGGGGTCGAGTTTTCCTCCATATTTCGGATTGATCACTTTTTTATACAGTTTTCCGTCTTTTATACAATAATCGGGGTCCGACTCCGGATTTTTGCTTGTTATCTCCAATTTCTTTGTGTACCACTCTCTTTCTTCAGTTGTTGTGGTATATACGGGGTTTATCGACAGTTCGTCTGCAATTACGTTTTGTTTGATGAGTTCTTTATGTTTTAATTTTCTAATGTGTTCCACCCCTGTATTTCCTTTCGGACTTTTATCAGACTTTTCGAACTCTTCGTTGAGGAAGGTTTGCAGCTGTTTTTCTTGTTCGGCTGTTAAGGTATTTGTACTACTGGATTCTTTTTCTGGTTTTTCTGTGCTGATTTGTTCACATGTTGTTTCTTTCCACCCTATGGATAGCCCTATTCTTGTTAGCAAATCCATTCCCATGATCATTACTGTAGTTGCTGGTAAATATATGACTTGGTGTGTTAATTTCTTCCCATTTGCTTCTATGTTAATATTGATTACTTTATTTGTTTTTATCCGAGATCCGTCGGCTAATTTTATCGTGTTCTGCTTTTCTGTAATTCCTTTAATATTATCCTGAATTTGATCCATGATCTCTTTGTTTATATAGGTATTTGTTGACCCTGTGTCCACCAATGCCCTGAACCTTTTCCCGTATATCTTGACTTCTATAAACACTCTGTTATCTCCCTTATTCTGGGCGACTGCCGTGTATGCTTGTGGTTTCCTTCTGTAGTTGGCCTCGCCTGTTTTCTTACAGCAGTCCCGTGTCAGTTTCCCCATCAACCCGCATCTGCTACAGAAAATTACTTGTTGGTTTTTGCATTCCCGTGTTGTGTGGTTTCTCTTGCCGCACTTCCAACAACAAGATTGTGGATCATAATTTGCGTGTATTTGTTTTCTTTCTGTCTTGTGGTCTTCGGGTTTTAGGGTTCCGGTGGGTTTTTCTATGGGATTTGGCGTGTTTTCTTTCCGTTGGTACATTGGTTTTCTTGTTGTTTCTCTGAACCGGTCTGTATTTATTTTTTCGTAGTCGCCTGCTAGCTGTATTAGTTCTGCAGTTGTACTAAAATCTTTTCTTTTTATATAGTATTGATAGTTTGGTTTCATATTATCGTAGATTCTTTCTAACTGTTGTTCTGGGGTTAATTTCCCATATCTTCTCAATAAAGTTTGCATGTCGGTTAGATACTGTATGAAATTTTCTCGGAATTGTTGCCTCCTGTTTATAATTGTTTCTAGAAGATTTTTCTCATAGTTTCTTGGATAGTAGAATAATTTGAAGTTATCTGTAAAGTCCTCCCAAGTTTTCCATCCTTGGTTATTATTTCTATACCATAATGAGGCTTTTTCCGTTAGACATCTCGGAATCACATGTATTATTTTGTCTTTGTTGACGCCTAATGTTTCGGCTAGTTCTTCTATTCGCTCTAGGAATTCTACGGCGTCGCCTGTTGTATCGAACTGTATCTTCCATCGAGAAATGGCCTTGTCGAATTCCTTCGTTTCGTTTTCGTTCGACATTGTATTGTTTTGTATTATTTTGTCTTCCTCTTTGATTATTTGGGCTAGTTGTTTGCGTAATTCGTCGACCGTACTTGTGGCCGCGATTTGTATACTTCTCTTTTCTAATTCGGCGCTTAGTTCTTGTTTATTTAGTGTATAAATCCAAGCCGTGGGCATTGCCGTGTTCGGTTGATTTATTTAGGTTTTGTTTCCGCGGATGATTAGTTTATTTAACGGATTGTCGCGTTTACGATTCCTAGTTCAAAACGAATTGATGTAGGATTGCGACTAATATCGGATCGATGTCGGAACGAACGTGTCGTATCGGTGTCGGATCGGAATCGGATCGCCGCGTCTAATGTTCCTTCTTTAGATAGGCGATAAAATTTATTTCGGTAGGTACGGTAAAATTGTTTACGGTGGATACGGATGTCTTTTAAGTTCGGTTCTTATGCGTTCCCCTCTCGTTTATTTCATACGGTTAATTATTGGTTATTTTCTGTGTTTTCTAGTGTGTTAGTTATTTTGTATTCCGACGATGAGATGTTTCTCCTTTGGCTTGGTGGCTAAGGATTAACATCTATTTCGCGTTGGTTTTATGTGTGGTTTTTATATGTGGTGTGGTGCTTTTGTACGCGGATCGGATATTCACTCTCACAGTTCGAGCAGCGATGGAGATCACACCGACATGTGAGGGTTTATATCCGTTTTATTTCAAGATTTTCGATTTTGTACTTGTGTAAGCTACACACGGGTCAGATATTCACTCTCACAATTCGAGCAGCGATGGAGATCACACCGACATGTGAGGGTTTGTATCTGTTTTATTTCGTAAAATATGCGGGTGTAACAAATTTGTCAAGTTCCCTATGCTTCGGTACGGATTTTTATATTTTACGGACGCGGCGCGAGTTTCTTTACGCGGCGCGGGTTTTATACGGACTGGTAAATGGGTTTTTTCGTTGGGCGCCAATGTAACGTAGCAAGGAGGCTGGGGTGTGCAACGTCCTTACTACGTACATAAAGGATAGGGAACCCTGCCTGACTTGTCAGCTAAGAAAAACAATGATCACACACAAACCGTTATCTATTTATTTACATCTAAATCTTATATCTACTGTACATGGAGTTTTATTGACCGCCGTTATTGACAACACAAGATACTTCTACCCTTCGCGGAGGGTTTCACAACGACGCGGGCAATTCGGGTCGGACTATAGACGGGGTTGCACGGGTGGCCTATGTCGGTACGTAACGAGGATCGCTTCATGGACGGAGACCGGAGGAGGGGTGAACGCGCGGGCGGGACGTGCGGTATTGTTGTGCCACCAAGCAGAGGGCCTGGTTGCTTTCAACGCTACCTGTGTCGTTGGACTCCTTCCCCCAGATCGAGCAGCGATGTTAAAGATCACACCGACCTATGCGGGGCGAAGAAGCCGAGCGACTCCCCTGATCTGTCGGCTGCTGCCGTATTTATACACTGGGGAATGGGCGGAGCCTAACCGGTGGCGTGATCAACGCGCGGCAGTCGCGGAGCTTGCTGATTGGCCGGTCGGGTTGCTGAGTCGATCACGCGTTGCTGTCGTGGAAGATTCTCGATGCTTCTACGCCGGCCGGCATGTAGGCTGTTTGTGACTCATCGTCACAACACGATAAATCAAAAACTATATAAATAAAAATCTGTTTTAAGATGTAGGTAAAGCGCTTTCATATGATACCCCACGCCTTGGTATAGTTATCATATTTTGATTATTTTTTAAATGATGTCACCACAAATTCACGGTTTTCAGATTAATTCCTATATTCGTACTATAAGACCTACCTACCTGCCGAACATGATTCTAGGTCAACAGGAAGTACCCTATAGGTTTCTTGACAGACACGACGGACATACAGACAGGCAGACAACAAAGTGATCCTATAAGGGTTCCGTTTTTCTTTTTGAGTTACGGAACCCTAAAAACGAGCACTTAAAATACGTGTAGTGATGCAATCGTCGCTAACTTGTCGATTAATAAAAAATGCTAATCAAGCCTGTTGCTCTTATCCCGTAGAAGATACCATGAATAATGTAAATCCTGGAGCCAATCTTTTGGACCCAATTACCAATCTATCGTGACAATAAGCTCCGCCTAATCTCTCCGAACACCCGAACCTTGCTATGCCTTGTCTGAAAGTAAAGCCGCGTTATCCCAATAAAATTAAACTTTCCGATACTTAAGCACTTGATCGATTTTGGCTTAATATCTTTTTTATACTATCGAAGATTATGTAAATGATAAAAAAGCGTGGATTTGACCTGCACATCGCTCCAGCAATGCGCAGGACTTCAATTGCTTTTATACATGGCATAATATTGTATATCAAATCTTTGAAAAGAGCAACCGCCGAGTTTCTTGCTGGTTCTTCTCGGCAGGAAAGGCATTCCGAACCAGTGGTAGATGCTTTTGACGATTCAAAAGAACTTGTAAAAGTCTAATTGAATAAAAATATTTTGAATTTGAATTTACATAATCTAAGGCTATAATTAACTTTTCTAATTTATTACATAAGACTTAATCATCATGGTCATTCTCAGCCGATTTGGAACCCTCGTAGCTTTATTATCACCACGACATCATTGTTTGACAATCAGATGTACAATAGTACCCAATTTGAATAAATGACTTTGACTTTGACTTTTGACTTTGATAGACGTCCACCCCTGGACATAGATCTCTTGTAGGGACTTGGTTCCAAATTTTAATTTTAATTTTATTAACCCCCGACCCAAAAAGAGGGGTGTTATTAGTTTGACGTGTGTATCTGTGTATCTCTATGTAGCATCGTAGCTCCTAAACTAATGAACCGATTTTAATTTAGTTTTTTTTGTTTGAAAGGTGGCTTGATCGAAAGTGTTCTCAGCTATAATCCAAGAAAATCGGTTAAGCCGTTTGAAAGTTATCAGCTCTTTTCTAGTTACTATAACCTTCACTTGTCAGGGGTGTTATAAATTCTTAATTTACACTCATTTATTTTACATCTAATTGGAACGGCAATGCCACTTACAATAACTAGATGATTAATGATGAGTTATTATACAAACACAAAAGAGACAAAATACGTAAAGATAAAACAAATGACACAATAAATAAGTTTAAATTTTGAATGTATCTACGCTGAGAGCATTGAATGATCCTGTTCATTCAATGCTCTCCGCGTACTTCAGTAACTCCTGAACCAACGATATCCACCCGTCATTGAGTGGATCCCATTGATCATTATGGCATTATGACATGATACGGTGTTGCGCCCCCGCCATCCATGGCTTCCTGCGACTCGGTTGATGTCGTCTGTCTACTTGATTACATAAGTATATGATTATTCTTTCCATAGAATTTTGGGAATTACACTATTACATTACATTACACTTTGCACTATTATATTACATTACATTACACTAATATTATAAAGGCGAAAGTTTGTGTATGTGTGTGTGTGTGTATAATATATGTTTGTTACTCCTTCACGCAAAAACTACTAGACGGATTTGGCTACAATTTGGAATGGAGATAGATAATATCCTAGATTAGCTCTTAGGCAACTTTTATCCGGGAAAATCAAAAAGTTCCCCCGGGATTTCGAAAAACCTAAATCCACGCGGGCAAAGTCGCGGGCATTAGCTAGTTAATAAAAAAACTAGCTGATGCCCGCGACTTCATTCGCGTGGATATAGGTTTCTTAAAAATCCCGAAAGAACTCTTTAATTTTCCGGGATAAAAAGTAGGCTTTGTGTTAATTCAGGGTATAATCTATTTCCTTTTTAAACAGCCAAATCCGTCTAGTAATTTTTGCGTGTAGGAGTAGCAAACATACACACACACATACACACAAACTTTCGCCTTTATAATATTATAGTGTGAAGTGTGATGTGATTTCTTTCGGCTTAAATGTCCACATTTATTTATTTTTATTGATCAAATTTAGTACTATGCAAGTATTGCACTGGAAATAACAAAATACTTGCATACTATCCATATAAACTGTTAAAATAATATGAGTACATTTATGTGAATTCCAAAGCCACGTTTGTTTACTGGAAAACTTAACCAGAGCCTCAGAAGTAATTGAAGAGCGTCCCACATGCGGGGTCCGCATATGTACAAATACAGATACTCCCAATGGATAGGCTACAGAATATATTTGAGGCAATTACGCACGTGCCATACGCAAGTTTATAGCGACTAAATATACCTATTAATATCACGTAGGCTTAGTACGTACGTTTACTAGAAAGGCTAAAACAGAAAGACTAAAGGGCAAATGATTGTGTAAAAGTGGTTTCAGATTAACTTTTTTTTTGCACATATAAGCTCGTTTTTCTTCTCAAAGGTGCGTGAAGTCTGGCAATCCGCACTTAGCCAGCGTGGTGGACTATGGCTTTATCCCTCCTCATTCTGAGAGGACCTTTCTCAATAGTAAGGCGGCGATCGCTAAATGATGATAATGCTATCCATTTAGTATGTTAAAATAATACGAGTAGATTTATGTGAATTCCAAAGCCACGTTTGTTTACTTGAAAACTTAACCAGAGCCTCAGAAGTAATTGAAGAGCGACCCACATGCGGGTCCCGTACATGTACCCCGTACATGTACACATACAGATACTCCCAATGGATAGGCTACAGAATATATTTGAGGCAATTACGCACGTGCCATACGCAAGTTTATAGCGACTAAATATTAATGTCACGTAGGCCTAGTTCAGGGACGCGATCCGACTCACACTGTTGAGTTTGTGACACGTTCGCGCGAACAGGGGGAGGACCTGTCCAATTTATCATGTGACATTTGTGACCATTTGACACTATGAGCTTGAAAGGCTAAAACAAAAAAACCTAAATTAAAATCGGTTCATTCGTTTAGGCGCTACGACGCCACAGACAGATACACAGATACACACGTCAGACTTATAACACCCCTCTTTTTGGGTTGGGGGTTAAAAAGATTAAAGGGCAAGTGAATTTGTATAGGCGGAAACAAAAAGCGTTTTCCGATTGATGTATTTTTCGCGTATAAACTCGTTTCTAACCCCCGACCCAAAAAGGGGTGTTATAAGTTTGACGTATGTATCTGTCTGTGGCATCGTAGCTCCTAAACTAATGAACCGATTTTAATTTAGTTTTTTTGTTTGAAAGGTGGCTTGATCGAGAGTGTTCTTAGCTATAATTCAAGAAAATCGGTTCAGCCGTTTGAAAGTTATCAGCTCTTTTCTAGTTACTGTTACAACCTTCACTTGTCGGGGGTGTTATAAATTTTTAATTTACACTTGTAGTCCGCGCGCGTTTTACCACGATCTTTAGGTTCGTCTCTAATAGTTTTCGTGGCGAGTGACATAAGCTACTTTTTATCCCGGAAAATCAAAGAGTTCCCACGGAATTCGACAAACCTAAATCCACGCGGGCGAAGTCGCGGGCATCGGCTAGTTTATAAAATGGGTATTGATGATATACCCATATCATCACTAGGTACCCAAATGAGGTAGTGATTTTTAAAATGGCTGTGAAACAAAGGCAGACAGATGGACAAACAGATTGGACGCAACTATGTTACAAGGTTTTCCTTGTTTTCCTACGAACCCCTAAAAATGCTAAGCCGGCATTAGACCCAGAACCTCTCGATTAAAATATGCTAACCAAAACTCCGGCAAAAAGTATTAAAGACCTATTAAGTCATCGTTGTAACATAAACATAATTATGAAGTTCGCCAACAAATCACCATTAACGCGCGAAACCCAGCCTTGATGGCTTCAAGTAAACCGATCAATAGCCTCGCCATCGATCTTCCCCCGGATTGACTTAATCCAACGTTGATAAAATGCCCTGTTTACTGCGGATTAAAGTATTTTCAACTTTCACTCTCTGTCTAATGCGAGTTTGAAATATAAGGCCTCGTTTATAAAGACAGCCACTTTTTCTCCATTCTGTTACGATTTAGCTCTTGACTGCGATCTCACCTCGTGGTTAGTGATGATGCAGTTCAATACGGAAGCGGGCTAACTTGGAAGGGGTTTCGCAATTTTATTAAATCTATTTCGGTTTCTAACTGTATCGGACCGTTAGAAACCGAAATAGAAATCGTGCTCATGAATAAATAAATAAATAATAAATAAATCTTTTATTGTTTCACCATAAAATTACAACCAAGAATTAGGTTAAACCACTGATGCCTAAAATATTGTTGAAAATATTGTTGAATTGTTATAGTAAGAGTATACCTATTCTTTTCCATACAAAGAATACTAACCACTCCAGGCGAGGCTGTGCTGGTCGGGTGCCGGTTGGGTCTAATGAGCTATGACCTTTACATTGTAAAAGGATTATTCTATAAGTTTACGTTTTATGAAAACTTTGAACTTGTTGAGAGAGATCTCCAATATGTCTTCTGTGAGCTTATTATAAAAAGTTTACTTAGCGTAGAAGCCGGCTTACATCAAAGTGATTCTCATATTATATTTTTTAATAAAATCCTTGGTAAATATTTATTAATATGCTTGAAAACAATGTTTAAAGAGACGACTAGGTATTTCTAGCAGAAATGTGTGCGGATTGGATTTCATTAGGATCATTTTGTTTATTGTATTCTTGTTTATTTTAGCTCCGAAACGTTTTCTTTGAGTAAACGAAATAAAAGCCCTAAATGAAATTTAGAGGGAGAGACATATTTATTTTTGTGACATTATATCATGTGGACTAAGGTTGAAATCTATAGATAACACTTTGACTTTGGTTGCGGTGGTGCATGTCGCATGTTGCATGTCACACCATACAGATTTGCCATTTTAGCCGATTAAATTCTTTGTCTATACTTCTTTAAATATAAGATTTAAACATATTCTAGTAAAACAGCATAGATATACGTTATCGCAGATTCACACTCAATAAACCTTAATCGCGAAATATCGCCGAAACATGGCACTTTGTTCAACTTTACGAGTTTTCTGATAGCGCGAACAATAATTTATACTCAGCCCATATATTTGCAGTGAGGCATGGATTGGATGTGAGAGCCTATATCAATGGATCGCCGAACAACTTTAACTCAAATCGACAACTGGATGGGTGACTAGCTTTACAACTCTTATTTCAATAAGGTTTAGGTTTATCTCAATGCTTTGGGATGTTCTTTAGGTTGTTTTGTTTTGTCTTGTCTGTGGATTTAGGTAGAAATCCCGTGGGAATTTTTGATTTTCTGCAAATTTTTTGATTTTTGCTTTTTTGGCAAAAGTAGCGGTCCTCTGTCCCCGGGGTGTAAGCTATCTGTATGCTTTTCGTCATAATCGGTTGAAGGGATGGGCCATGAAGAGCTAGCAGACAGACAGACACACAGCATATCCTTATCCAAATCAGCGCTGAGTGTGAAAATCACTACAAGAGCTCCTATATGACATCAACGTGTCCATTAAACAGAACGACAATATTATAAGCACACATTTTGTAAATAATTTTTAAATACATGATATAATCAAAAATTACATAGTAGGTACAAGGGCTGAAACCCTGCCGGTTTCGCTGGTTCGATATTATGTAATGTATTTGAATTTTTTTAAGAAATTTTCTTAAAGCGTAGGTAAAACAATATCTTATATTTATAAATACACATTTTATGTTCCGAAATTCGGCGAAAAACATCTATTATCGGAAAGCTGGCGTGAAAACGTTTTCCCTTTTCTCCCGACGGTACATTGTTCTGTTTTTCACAAGAGCGCCCGCACCAATTCTTTAATGTAACAAAGTGCTAAAACATCACTCTTAGCGAACAGAGACCTTAATATATTGAAAATGTAATCGTGAGAGTAGAATTCGAGTGTAAAGCTGAGCGCGCACTGTTAATTTTAGGGTTCCGTACCTCAAAAGGAAAAACAGAACCCTTATAGGATCACTTTGTTGTCTGTCCGTCCGTCGTGTCTGTCAAGAAACCTATAGGGTACTTCCCGTTGATGTAGAATCATGTTTGGCAGGTAGGTAGGTATTATAGAACTAATACAGGAATAAATCTGAAAACCATGAATTTGTGGTTACGTCTTTAAAAATAAATTAATATGTGTTTAAATTTTCAAAGTAAGATAACTATACCAAGTGGGGTACTATCATATGAAAGGGCTTTATTTGTACATTCTAAGACAGATTTTTGTTTATTTTTATTAATTTTTTGATTTATCGTGCAAAATGTTGGAAAAAATACCTGAGTGCGGAACCCTCAGTGCGCGAGTCCGACTCGCACTTGGCCGGTTTTTTTTCTGATCCCTTTCTTTGAGATTGTCTGTGAATTCTCCGACAGTTTTCATTACGCAAATTAATTTGCTTTGCCCATGCTTTGGCTGTTTTTTACCCGACTACGGCAAAGCAAAAAGGAAGGGTTATGATTTTAGCAGTCTATGTATGTATGTATGCATTTGTGTGTATGTATGTAGGTTTGTATTTATGTGTGTTCCACCGTAGCTCCTGAACTACAGAGTCGATTTTGATAAATGAGGTGTCAATCGATTTCTTATTATAGTCCGAGTAACATAAGCTACATTTTATACGCAAAAACTCGACCTGACAGATGTTACATCCAAAAAATAACCAAACTAAAAACTATTTGAACTTGTCAAAAATACCAAACTGCAACCAAATTTGTAAATAAACATTTGCATTTTCAAAAAATATTCTGCTGGCGACAGATTCACTTGAATATAGCAGATTTTGTATGCAAATAAAAATCACATTACAAGATATTTCAGATTTTCGCTCGGGTATACATCTATCTCTGAATAAACTAGCGAGCCATGAATTCTTGAAAAATTTAAAAGCTGTTACAGCTTAGTGGGTAAGATGTCGGCCTCCTTTTCGGGGGGCCAGGGTTCATTCCCGGCCACACAGCTGTTACTGTTCGGAGTTTTGTGCGTTTTAAGCAATTAAATATCACTTTCTTTAACGGTGAAGGAAAACATCGTGAGGAAACGCGTACTTCTGAGAACTCTCCATAATTCTCTCCAGAGTTCTCAAAGTTTGCCAATTTGGACCAACAATCATTCTGTTTGCGTCCACAGCTGGACATAGGCCTTCCTGAGAACAAGCCACCACACACAGTCCTCCGCCTTCCTCATCCACCCACTTCCCACTACCTTCAGATCATCAGAGCGGGTTGGAGGTCAACCCACACTGCGCTTGGTGGTACGCGTTCTCCAGAACACGTCTGCCCTAGCAGCCATGGGTTCCGCTATAAACAATACTTACTATTTTTTTTTACTCAGATATAAGTTAGCCCTTGACTGCAATCTCACCTGGTTGTAAGTGATGATGCAGTCTAAGATGGAAGCGGGCTAACCTGGAAAGGGAATGGCTGTTTTCGTTAAACCCATACATTGTTTTCGGAACGCTAAATTACTCGGCGGCACGGCTTTGCCAGCCGAAGCCTCCCACCACACCAGACCAGAGAAATTTCCGAACCCCTGCAGGAAATTGAATCCGGGACCTCTCACTAATAAGACCACAGCGTTTACCGTTGCGCCAGGGAGGCCGTCAGAGACGTAAGCTAGTCAAACTATAAAGCTTGAAAAACATTCACATATTTAGACTTTTAAACAGGTAAACTCACTCGTGCGAATTTAACTCGCACGAGTTTATTTTCGGGCAGTTTTCTATCGGACGCGTGACTCTCCCGGAGTCAGCTAGAAAAGCTCCAAAAAACCTGTACAAAATACGAATTGTTCGTTCGGCCTAGTTTCAAAAAGTTCCCCCAATTTATCGCGTACGTGCCAATGTGTTGATTATATCGGGATGTTCCACGTTAGATAACACTCAGCAGAAAAATATAATATCGTAAAGTAGCTTTTTAGGAGGGCGCGTAAAACGGAAAAGCAAGCTTGCAAAACCCTTAAAACTATTGTCAGAAGTACCTACCCATGATCATCACCAGCGTCGAGGGATCTTCTTGTTATTTTTAGGTTTCAAAAGTAAAAACGGAATCCTTATATGATCACTTTGTTGTCTGTCTGTCTGTCAGTCTGTCCGTCAGACAACCCCTATAGATTACTTCCCGTTGACCTACAAACATGAAGTTTGACAGGTAAGTAGATATAGCACAAGTAAAGGAAAAAATCCGAAAACAAAAACTTAACACAAAAAAAATGTGTTTCAATTTTCAAACTAAGATAACTATACCAAGTGGGGGTATCATATGAAAGGGTTTTACCTGTACATTATTGAACAGATTTTTTTATTTTTATGCATAGTAGTTTTTGATTTATGTGCAAAATGTCGAAAAAAATACTCGAGTACGAAACCCTCGGTGCGCGAGGCTGACTCGCACTTCGCCCTACGCTCGTAATGTAGATCAGTCTTTGACAAATTATGAAGTGATCTTATAAGGTTTCCCTTTTTTCTTTTTGAGATATGGAACTTAAAAAAAAAACAAAGTTCTACATAATTTATTATTATGAAAATCTCTTGAAAAAAGTACGTTTTCACAAACAGAAAAAATGTTTACTTATGAAGCGTTCCTCCAACATGTTTGTAAAACATTAACTACGTGAAAAAGATAAGTGTAATTAAGGCAGCGAGGCGGAACGGGCTCAAATTCCGACACACCTTGATAAAAACATATCTTTTTACACGAATCCTCTGCGCTCATCTACGCTGTATTTTTTTTAAGAATTTTTATGAAAAACAAAATGTTTAAAATAGATAGGTGCATAAATGTTCAAACATATTTTTTGACGTGGCAACGTCTTATAATTCGATAGAGCCGGCTGCACGCACGAAAAAATATGACTCATGCGGCGTTACCTCGCTCTGAGGCGTTCCATGTAAGGCTTGAAGTGCAAGCGAGAGCGCGGAACGAGCGACAAAGAAGCACAATCGGCCTTTGTTGTCACGTTCAACTATTGTCAGTAAACCGACTTTACAGATAACCAATTTTTTTTAATGTTGGACATACATTTGGAAAACTCGAAGCATTCTGATTCATAAACGAAACATCTCCAAAATTAAGTACTTATTTTGAAAAGCTCGCTCCGTCGCTCTTTCGCTTTGTCGGAGGTGGCCAGCTCACTTCGTTCACCACCTTCCCTCATCGCTCCACTTATCCTCGTAGGCTGGCTTCCTTCAGGACCTCCTTTACGAGCTTCTGGCTTCGCGCTTCACAAAAACACTAGGGCTAGAACAGACAAGACTCAGGTCTCATGGTTTTTCTTGCCACACCACAAGTTCGTATAACATGATAGCCACTACATGAATTTCATTATCTGGCTTTTCTGTGATTGTCACAATCCGTCGTGAGTCTTTTCATAAGAGCCACAACACGAATTTTGCAACGTGGATGATTCATGGTGACCATAACGATATTTTTCGCTTTTTGGTTTTTGAGTACAACATGTTATAAGTAGGTACCTACAGTCAAAGGGCGTAAGTCGTTTAGCAAATTATTAATGATCATATTCGCGTGGCACGGTTATGCACATGCGTTAGATGTGTGTGGCGTGTTTATACAAAAAGGTTATGAGTGCGACAGGTTTTTAATGCAATAGTTTCGCCGAATCGCCACTCGAATTCTGAGGCCGATCATACATACTATATTATCTTACACTTAATAAAATTAAAAAGTAACTTTCAGTCAGTACTTAGTTTTATAGTTAGTGCTAGTAATTTGCACGTTATTGCACGCTTGGGATCGATGACACCTACTCGTATTATGTCACGTAATATTAACTGTGGAGTTAAACGGCCCCACACATCCAGACAATATTGATAGATATCGAGTATTGGAACACTTTGTCCGCGTAGATCTAGGTTTTAAAAATTCCATGGGAACTCTTTGATTATTTTCAGAGATAAAAGTTGTATGTCACGCCAGGTCTTTAACTATACCTATTCATGCAAAAAATCACCTTGATTCGTTGCTCCGTTGCGGCATTTGAAGGCGGTGATTGCAAGAACAAACCAACAAACAAAAACACTTAATTATGCGTAGTGATAAAGTTAAAAATTTTATCTTTCGGTCCATACTGCAAACGGTAGCTTTATAGTTAGTGCTAGCAATTTGCACGTTACTGCACGCTTGGGATCGACGACACACATGTCACGTAATATGAACTGTGGGGTTAGTACGAGTCCGCACAATAAAATTAATAAATATTAAAACTTTTCTCTGAAATATCACTAAAAGGTAAAAATAGTTTTTTTTTATATTTACTAAACTTAAAAATGTACAGAGAGTTTTTGTTAAGTTCAGCGCCACAAGAACCACAGTTGGTTTTACCGGGACCTTTTACAATACAACATTAAAAAAAATTCACTAGCGCCACGTCTGTAATTCTACCACTGGTGTGGAAAGCAGATTCTACTGAAAAGAGCCGACAAAAACTCAGCAGTTGCTCTTTTCAAATCATAAAAAGTTACAGTAACACTACACCATCTTGTGGGCAATATTTCACTAGCGAGGCTACAATAAACTGTTGGGTCCATTTTATTCTAACTTTATAATGTTTTGATATTCGATACTCGATACGATCGCTCTACCAACGTCATCGAGATAATAACATACAGTCGTGCTAAGGGTGCTATGCTACGATGTTATTATATTGCTACGGATATAAACACACGAGAATCATTCTCGTATCGTCGTAGGGATATAAACTTCTTCATCCGGTTTGCAATAAAACTAAAACGGGGTCATGTTTTGTATTATAAACGCATTATGAAAGTACTTTTTAGACCATGGTCGAAATCGATTAAACAATACAAAAACCGGCCAAGTGCGAGTCAGACTTGCGAGGGTTCCGTAGTCGGTTTTTTTTTCTACATTTTGCACGATAATTCAAAAACTATTATGCTTAAAAATAAATAGAAATCTGTTTTAGAGTATAAAGGTAAAACCCTTTCACAATATGATACCCCACTTGGTATAGATATCTTACTTTGAAAATTGAAACACATTTTAATTTTTTTTTGGTGATGAAACCACTAATTCAGGTTTTCGGATTTATTCCTTTACTTGTGCTATAAGACCTACCTACCTGCCAAGTTATATGATTCTAGGTCAACGGTAAGTGCTCTGGAGACAGATATACCTACTAAGATTTCTTTTTGATCCAGAAAATTAAAAATTAAAACAACAGTGACACAAATACATACCAAATGTACATCAAACTCAACTACAGTTACCACAGCTAAAACAAACTGTTTTTGTGTCCATACGTGACACAGTGAAATGTATCGCTATCAATTTACAATCGACCCTTATCCCTACCAATAATCTAGGCCTTATCCCTTTAGACATCAAAAGGGCAAGTGTTCACCGCCTGTGACCTAGTTAGACCTTAGGTTGATCCTGAACATTGTCGTTAGGCACCCTAGTCCATCCAGGATTTGCGAGATTGGGTCATCCCGTTGATATAAAATGACCAAAGATACTTACTGCAATTGTATTGTCCCGGCCACATTAACAGCCAACAACGCGATGTTCAACGGCGTTTCCCGTTAAACGTAGATGTTGCCACGATCAATGTATAACGGCATTCACAGTCCCGTTTGTCGTTACACGATTTTAACCCAAATAACCCAAATTCAATTGGCATTAGACGTTCAAATGTGGCCACTCAGTTTAACGCGTTGATTATCGCGATAATTATGGCGTTAATGGGCATTGACGTTATCCTTAACGTACCCGCAACATTACAGCCTCTAAAAATATAATCCCAACTAAAATACTAACATCCGATTTAAATGAAAGAGTTAACGATATAAGTACCCTTTATAAAGATGTTAGTGCTAATCGCTAAACTAAACTAAATTGACAGATCTAAATCTTAATATTCAGTTAAGTTATTGTGTACCTATTACAAAATTAGCCACATTATGTAAATTCATTTTCCATCGTGACTCCCCAAATATTACTAAAGCCAGCAGCTTTTGCAGCAATGACAACGCTTTCTCATGGCTTATCGACAAAGCTTCGCAAAAGCCTCATGAATTTACATGGCAATTGGCACAGTGATTGTGCTAGTGCAACATAGAAATGTTAAATAACTTTTGGGTGCTGCCCATATTTATTTGAAATATGCCCATATTTATTGGATATTTGAAAAATGCCTTTTTGTCACTAACGTCTTAATATCGGTTGTGAAAGGCGTGTTTTTTTATTTTAAATTTTGAATACATGTCTAATATGTATAAAACGAAAAGTACCTATTGACTCACTCTTTGACCTGCTAAAACCCAGCCCAAACTCTTGAACCTAAAACGCTAAAATAGACAAAGGTTTCCTTTATAATGAAGACAAGGAATAAGACCCGATTTTTCGAAATTAATAGTTTATGATACACTATTTTTTTCGTTACGTTATCCATGCGGCGCATATTCTTAGATTTTAGTGTATCATTGGGTAAAGGTTTTGGATTTTCTAGATGAGTAAGCGTTTAGTGGAGGATGATTTAATTGAAAATTCCACCTTTTAAGAGCTAAAGATTCATGGCGATCTAGGGAATTTTTAGCAGGTAAAAAGATTTTAGTCTAAACAACTTTTTTGTAGCCTAACCTTCGCCTGTCCCGCTTTGTGTTAGGTTTTTTATTTGGATACAAGTTAACCTTTGACTGTAATCTCACCTGATGGTAAGTGATAATGTAGTCCAAGATGGAAGGAAGCTAACCTGGAAGGGGTATGGTAGATTTTATTAAACCTATGCCCCTTTGGTTTCTACACGACATCGTATCAGAACACTCAATCGCTTGGTGGCACGATTTTGCCATTAGGATGGGAACTAGCCACGACCGAAGCCTCCTACCAGACCAGAATTCTTTGATTTTCCGGGATAAAAGTAGTCTATGTCACTTTACAAAAAAATCACGTCTGTCCGTTGCTCTGTTGTAGCATGATTGGAGGATAATCCAACAAAGAATAAACCAACAAACAAACACACAATATTTTAGTATTAGTAGTGATTTTAAAATGATTTTCTTTTTCTCCAAGAGCAGCCATATATTTTACCAATTTGTACTTTATACAGAAAAGGAAAGTTTTGTTCTTTGTATGTAAAAATAGAATCCGTGGTTCAATTGATTTCATCAAGGAGAAAAGTCGGTAAAATTTCCACCAAGAACAAATTTATATGAATCTGTTTCCATCTACGCATCCCTTCCCGACCTTTTCCAGCCTTATCTATCACTCCAGTAGCGTTTTGTGTGACCGCAGTTTAGCAAACGTACAGTTTGGTAGCCATTTAATTTTGAAAAGAAGTTTAATTCTTGCATTGTTATGGTAGGCATGCCTTTGAAAACCTCTCTGGTGCAGTGGTGAGCGCTGTGGTTTTATAAGTAGATGGTCCTGGGTTCGGTTTCCGGCACGGGCAATTTGTAATAGAATAAAATAAAATCTGCTACCACGTAGGTACCTACCCATATTGCGCATGTTGAGAAATTGGCCTAAATGGTACATAGCAACTGTTTGGGTTATAATAACACTGTATATCTATCTACTTCTTAACACTGTGAGGCCATCAAATTGGCTTAGAATAATAAACAAATTTTAGAAAAAAATTATGGTGCATTCATAAAAGAGAACGAACAAGAAAGATATTCGCATATTACATAATGTTATTCCAGGCTTGACAAACTAAGCCATAACTTAAAATTTAAAAAACCCCTGACACAAAAACCTCTATAAGAAAACTGGAAAAGAGCTGATAAATTTCAAACGGCTGAACCGATTTTCTTCGATTATAGCAAAGAACACTTTCGATCAAGCCACCTTTCAAACAAAATAAACTAAATTAAAATCGGTCCATTCGTTTAGGAGTTACGATGCCACAGATAGACAGTTTGACACACGTCAAACTTATAACACCCCTCTTTTTGAGTCGGGTTTAAAAAAAATATCTCATGCCATGCACTGATCATTGCCCCACATAAGTAGTGAGATATATTCATGTCCCACTGTATGATTACTAAACTGTGGCATAACTGATGGGAGAATGCGATATTTGTAGACGTTTCTGAGAGATTTACTTTTACGCTCAAAGGATTGAAAAATTACAGACTTTTTTCAAAGTTTTATGAATAGCTTGAAAAAATGACTGAATGAGGTAGATGTTATCTTGAATCTTGATGGATTTATGAATGGATTAAATAGATTGTTCTTATGGAAGGTAGGAAAAAAGTCCTTATCATAAACTGGATCTCGGGAAAAGTTGAGTCATGGAATTTTCCTCTACCATCTTCTTTCTTTCTGCTCTGTGCTCCTCATTTTTGAAGGTCGTAACCCCTTTTTACACGACTGCCTAAAAAAAGGAGTGTAACGTTTTAAGGATTCATGTATGTGTGTATGTGAGTTTCTTAATTCCACAATAACTTTCTGAATACCTGAACAGTATCGTTAGATTTATTATTTCGTCTCGAGTAATACTGGCCATACTTAGTTTTTTTTTAATTTTTTAATATTCAATATGGTGACTCTATGATGCCATCACACTTCACACTAATATTATAAAGGCGAAAGTTTGTGTGTGTGTGTGTGTTTTTTTTACTCTTTCACGCAAAAAGTACTGGACGGATTTGGCTGAAATTTGGAATGCAGATAGATAATATCCAGGAATAGCACATAGGCTATTTTTTATCCCGGAAAATCAAAGAGTTCCCACGGGATTTCGAAAAACCTAAATCCACGCGAACGAGTCGTGGGCAATATGCATCATCTAGTTTTCAATAATTCCTCATACATCCAAATCTGTTCAGGTATTTAGAAGTTATAGTGGAATAAAGAAACTCACATACATGACCCCTGAAAACATTACACTTCGTGGGCTATAATATAAAATGTATACACGGCATAATTAAGTCAAATTGAGAACACTCTCCTTTCTTTAAGTCGGTTGAAAATACCTAAAATGCTCATTCCAAATTCAAGTGCGAAATCTTTGCCAACTAGACGGCTTTATACCCAACCCATTCTCTTCAGGTGATCGTTTGCCGCCAAATTGAGCCATTTCCCGCCAAAATCGACGACAATCGCCCGGGCGACTTCCTGCAAAATAATGCCGGGAGGCAGGAAAAGGTTTTGATTTCTAAGCTGGATCTGTTGTAGACATAAAGATAGAAGTATTTCGTAAGGATCTGGGATTTCAAATACGTGTACTTAAAGTTTATTAGCTTATTTTTTTGTTTATATAGGGCTTATTGTTACCTAGGTAAAATCTCAAAAATATTTCATTTAATCTAGTTAATAAAAAAAATTACTCCCTTACGTACCCAAAGGGTGCCCGGGCCCCTGTTACTTAGCCTTTCCTGTTCGTCCGTCCGTCCGTCAGTGGGATGTATCTCGTGAACCGTAATAGGTATTTTCCGAGTTGAAATTTTCACAGAGTGTGTACTTTTATTGCCGCTTTAACAACAAATAATAAAATTAAAAATTGCATGAAAATTGCAATGCTTGTTATTTTAATGCAATTTTTTTAACAGGCGTTGCAATGTATGCAAACCCTTGCTTGTCACGCCTATAGGATTGGGTAAAGACTCTATGGCACAGAAGGTGCCTATTCACTCTTCCTTTAAAAGTACCAATATAGCTAACAGGAAAACCGAAGCCGGATAGGAATTTAACTGTGTAGGGGTGCAGATCTTAATTTAAAACCACCCTCGGATTATAACATCGAGGGTAGTATTGGCCAACTCATTGGCAATTGTCGAATCCCAGTTCCACCACAGTTGGAAACAAAGTTCCGCACCGAATGGGATTCCCCAAGTTTCCAGACGTGACTCGAATTACATTATAGTCTGTAGTATCCAGTATCTACTAGTACTTGTATTGGCTTCGTACTTTAATTAGACTTCTCTTCACACAAGACGACGTTTTTTTTTATTTTTATTCACTATAGGTAAGCGCTTGACCACAATCACACCTGATGGAAAGTGATGATGTGGTCTAAGATGGGACGCGTTTACCTAGAAGGTGCCTATTCACTCTTGTTTTAAAGATACCCGGATTGTAATTGGTAGGAAACACAGATCGAGGAAGAGTATTCCAAACCTTAGCCATGCGTATGAGGAATGAAGACGCAAAACGTTTCGTGCGTGTAGATGGAATGTCAACGATTTTTATCAGGATAAAGTCTTTTTGTTGCTAAATATCTGGCTCTCTCCACTTCAAGTGATCTAAAGTATTACATATTAAAAAGGAACCCTGTACAATCTATTTTTACCCGAATGCGTCAAAGCTAAAAGGAAGGATCCTTAAAGATACCTATCTACCTATACCCTAGCGCTCTCCCTAACGCTCTACATCTAAGTAATATTAAACCTCATATTTACAAGGAATTACAGCTTTAATTTGCTATAATCCGCTGAAAAAGACAAATCTGTATAACCTGCAGCATGCAACATGCACCGCGCGCCCTCCCACTGCTAAGCATGCAGGAAAATCTAGACCCTAAGCAAACCCCAAATACCACCATGCAACACCACACAAATCCACCAGAACACACTCGACGCAGACTAGGCTTATATCGACTATATACGTGAATATAGCAGTAACATACTCGACTCGTTTTTGCTCATAAAATATAACTAACTTTTATCGAGTGCGAAATTAGTTAAAGCAATGCCGAATTAAAAATAGTTTGCGGTTTCTAACTGAGTAGGATCAAATGGGATGCCAAAAGTTTCGACATCGACTGAGTAACTATGTGGTGTACATAATAAACTCAATGGTTTCTGGCCTTTTTAGGGATCCGTACCTCAAAGGGGAAAACGGAACCCTTATAGGATCACTTTGCTGTCTGTCTGTCTGTCTATCTGTCCTCTGTAGTGTGTGTCAAGAAAACCTATAGGGTTCTTCACGTTGACCTAGAATCATGTTTGGCGGGTAGGTAGGTCTTATAGCACAAATAAAGGATTTATTGAGTGCAAAATTAGTTACAACAATGCCGAATTAAAATTAGTTGGCGGTTTCTAACTGAGTAGGATCGAATGGGATGCCAAAAGTTTCGACATCGGCTGAATAACAATGTGGGTGAACATTTGGTACAGCACTTTCTATTACACGCACTTTGAACTTGTTCTTCTTGCGACCCTTCACGTGTTAGTTATTTATTGAGAACTAGCTGTTGCCTGCGACTTCGTCCGCGAGGATTTAGGTTTTTCCTAATCCCGTGGGAACTCTTTGATTTTCCGGGATGAAAAGTAGCCAAATATAAAGTAGAAATCTAGTATATTATGTACCTTCATCCCAAATTTCAGCCAAATCTGTCTAGCAGTTTTTGCGTGAAGGAGTAACAAACATACACACATACATACACACATACATATACACAAATTTTTGCCTTTATAATAGTGTGATTAGTGTGAATTGTGAAGTGTGATAGTGTGATAACAATGAGGAAGTTTAAGTTGGTATATTTAAGCGAATGATAGCGTAGAGGTCAAGATGTTGGCCTCCTGCTCTGAGGTTCTGGGGTTCGATCCCGGGCATGCACTTCAAACTTTTCGAAGTTACTAAATAATTTTTTTCGGAGTTGCGTTTCAAAATAACTAAATATCACTTGTTTCAACGGTGAATGAAAACAGGCAGAAACAAATTATAGCTGCGGTTTGCATTCTGGACAATACTAATGCATTGAACTATGCACATTGTTCTTACCTTACCTTATATCACCTGAGTTCCCATGAGATTTTTAATGTCTTAAATCTAAATCCACGCGGATTTAGATTTTATATAGTTCTCAAATGCGATTCGGACTGCCACAGGAAAGGTTCCGTAATAACACTTTTTAATTTTTTTAATTTTCATTTTCTTTTTAATTTTGAATTTTTAGTATTTCTTGTTGTATATAGCGTCAATGGAAATACACATTCTGTAGAAATTTCAGATCTTTACCTATTATGGTTCACGAGATAAAGCCCGCTGACAGACGGACTGACGAACGGATGGACGGACAGCGGTGACTTAGTAATAGGGTTCCGTTGGCACCCATTGGGTACGGAACCCAACAAAGGCAAAAAGTTTTAAGTATAACTCAAAGTTTAAGTACTGTGTGGACTTAAGTACATAATATAGCACACGCCCTGGAAAATTCTAACAAGAAACTCAGAACTAATTAAAGCTACGTCTATAACGCAAGTATGTAAATACCTAAACAAGCGAACAACTGAGCCATTCTCAGAATTCTTATAGGTAATAAAAGTTCTCCAAAGTTTCCACCAGCAATAATGGACTTGCGAAAAATTATATAATAGTCCACAAAACTTTACAGACTTTAATGAAACTTGTTGGTACAAGGAAAAATTAATTTCACTGGAAAACCTTGAGAAATCTGAAAATATAATAGGTCAATGTCAGAAAGTAATAATATTTATCTTTAGGATAATATTAGCTGACCTTTTTTTTTTTTTTTTTTTTTTTTTTTTTTTTTTTTTTTTTTTTTTTTTTTTTTTTTTATACACAGGAAATGCCTAACGCATACCCTTCCGTCAGGGGAAACGGAGGGGTTATGTGGGGCTTGCACCCACTAAAACCTGTGTTTGTTCCTCAACGGACTGGCGGTTGCGCGGGTATCACTAATGTAGTATTCACCGCACTCCCGCCAGGACTTGACCCGCCGCCAAGCGGACGGGTCCCTTCGCTAGGCTGGCTGCTACCAGCTCCGTCTCAGAAGCGCACCCGGAACACGGCGCGCTACCTCCTGACCTGGATTATGTATCGGCTGACGAACGCCCCTTACGCCCGTCAACCGCAGGTCGGCAACTCATGGAGGCCGGAGGTCATCATTCGCCCTTCGGCGCCCGCTGCGTCTCCTGCGAGAGGGATCCACAATCAAAATTTCCCTCTCACGTTCCGCCGCCTCTTTTGCAGACATCACCTCCTCGCAAAAGGAGGCAGCGGCACTCCACGCTGTTTCACTCCGAACCATCGCTTGCACGATGTTTGGGAGCGAGAGACCACCAACACCAACTGCCGCATCGAGTGTACGGCGCTGTTCTGCCCAAGCTTGGCACTCCTCCAGGGTGTGCTGCGCCGTGTCCTCAAGGCGGTCCTCACAGTGGTGGCAATCGGGCGATTGCTCCCGACCTATGCGATGCAGATACCTACCGAAACAACCATGTCCGGTAAGTATCTGCGTCAGCCGGAAGGTTAGGACGCCATGTTGGCGCCCCAGCCAATCCTCCATGACAGGCCTTACCGCCGCTATCGTGGCATGCCCTGCGCTGGGATTATCCAACCGCTCCCTCCATTCCACTAATAAGACCCCTCGGAGCTGGGAGCGATGCCGCGCATATTCTTGGGGCATCGGTAACTCACCCCGCCCGCGCACCTCCTTATTCCACTGGTACAAGGAGGCGAGAGATTTTGCCTCAAGATCCCAGGGTGGACATCCGGCAAGGAGGCTCGCCGCCTCGAAGGAGATCGTGCGGTACCCCCTTATTACCCTGACGGCCATCGATCTTTGCGGTCTCCGCAATATTGCGACGTTGCGGTCCGTCAGAGCTTCCGCCCACACAGGAGCCCCATAAAGGGCCATTGAACGCACGATCCCAGTGTAGAGCTTCCGACAGGAGGCGTCTGGACCACCGAGATTGGGCAGCAACCGAGCAAGCGCTCCCGCAGCTCCCATCAATTTGGGTAGAAGGTGCCTGAAATGTGGCCCAAAATTCCACCGGCCGTCGAGGATGAGTCCCAGATACTTCATTGTTGACTCGACGTCGATGCGAACGCCACCCACGATGATGTGGGATCCCGAAGGTGGCGCGCGTCGAGGGCCATGAAAGAACATCGCCTCCGACTTGTTAAGCGCCACCTCGAGACCCAGGCGCCGGATCCTCCCTACGACCTGTGCAACCCCAGCGGTTGCCAACAATGTCGCCTGCCGGTGTGTCTCGCCACACGCCGTAACCAGCGTGTCGTCAGCGTAGCAAGTGACACCGACGCCGGGCAGGAGTGCCCCGCGCAGCACCCAGTCGTAACCAATGTTCCACAGGAGTGGTCCCAAGACAGACCCCTGCGGAACACCGCACAAGCACTCTCGCCGACCCCAGCCATTCCGACCCGGGTACATGACCGCCCTATCCGCCAGATAAGCCCCAACCACAAGACGGAGGTTGTTTGGTACGCGATGGTAAACAAGCGCCTCCCTGATACAGCTCCAGGGTAAGGTGTTGAAGGCGTTCGCGATGTCGAGAGAAACCGCCAACACCACCTCGCCCCGGAAAACTGCTTCCTCCGCCAAGGTTCTCACGCGCATGATTGCGTCCACTGTGGAGCGCCCCCGGCGAAAACCAAACTGATTGTCCGCCAGGTCCGGCCCCACACTCGCCAAGTGCTGGACGAGGCGATCCGCTACAATTCTCTCGAAGAGTTTTGCCATCTCGTTCAACAGCACAATGGGCCGATATGCAGACGGAGTATCTGCCGGGCGCCCCTTTTTCTTCAGCAAGACCAGCTTTCCGACCTTCCAACTAAGTGGAAACTGGCCCCGCTCCAAGCACGCGCTAAAGAGACTTAACAATCGAGGCTCAAGAGCCTTTGAGGCCAGGACCAGGGCACGGCCAGGTATGCCATCGAGTCCTGGGGCGGTGTTTTTGGCCTGAAGTCTCCGCAACACTGCTCTCAATTCTTCCGGGGTCACTTCGTGCACGTCATCGTCGTTGCCCGCGTCAGGCAATGCAAAAGGCGGAGCCATCGGTGGCGGGTTGTGTTCCTCTCTAGATGGAAACAGGGAGCAGACCACGTCCTCCAGGAGCTGCGGATCAAGACTCTGGGTCAGCGGAGGCGCCGAAGGGCGAAGTTTGCCTCTTACCATGAGGTAAGGGCGCCCCCATGGATCAGTGTCCAGAGTCTCCAGCATCTCCTCACGGGCCTTGATTTTGGCTGATTTAATAGCTGCCTGAAGGGCCCGTTTTGCCATTTTATATGCTTCATATAGCTCCGCCTCTATAGCCGGCCCAAGCTGAGTTTGGCGACGCCTCCTGCGGTGCCTTTGGTACCGGCGCCTTGCTTCAACGCATGCGGCACGCAAGTTCGCGATATCTTGCGACCACCAGTATACCTGACGTCTGGCAGGAATGTGCTTGATACGCGGCATCGCCGCATCGCAAATCTGTGACAGCGCCTCTCGGAACCACTCTGCCTCCTCGTCAACACTGACTGGCCTAACTGGTGCAGAGACCCATGCCTGTACGATAGAGGCTTCCAGGAGTACCTCTTTATTTAGGCGTTTCAATGCCCAACGCGGGCCGCCCCCTCCCGAGGCGGTGCGTACATGAACGTCCAAAGCCGAAGGGGAGATATCGAATCGAATGTATCTATGGTCCGATAGTGTCTCCACCTCCTCCATGACACGCCAACCCTGCACACGACTTGCTACAGCAGGGCTAGCAAACGAAATATCCACTATAGACCCGCCCCGCTGTCTCACGCACGTGTGAGCAGAACCTCGGTTCAGGAGAAGCAGGCCTTGCTCAACAGCCCACTCCTCTAGTACTCTTCCCCGCGCATTTGTCGTTGAGGAGCCCCAAGCCGCAGATTTGGCATTGAAGTCTCCAAGAACAAGCACAGGACTAGGACGGCTTCGACCAACGACGACGCCCAAATTCCCAAGTAAGTCCTCAAAGTTGGCGAGAGTGCTGTTGGGTGAAAAGTATACTCCTGCGACCACAAATCCACCTATCTTCGCCACTACGAAGCCCCGATCCCGAACGACACTTTCAAAGGACGGAGATTCAATGGTAGTCCGCAAAACACACCGCCTAACGGTGGTCAATGGCAGACCGCGGGAGCCAAAAAGGAGGCCAAAAAGGCCAAAACAAAGGCCAACAAGGCGGCAAAACAGGCGGCCCAAAAAACCGCCAAGCAGCAGGCACGGCTCCGCACCCCTAGGTCTGCGGCTGTCGTGTTAACGCTGCGGCCCGACGTCAAGGAGAAGGGCCTCACGTACGCTACGGTCCTTGCTAAGGCGAAGGCAGAGATCGAACTCGGTGAGCTTGGCATTGCGGGTGTCCGGTGTAAAACCACTGTGACTGGTGCCCGCATGCTGGAAGTTGCGGGTGCCAGCAGCGGTCCACAGGCCGACGCTCTCGCTGAAAAGTTGAAGGCGTCTTTGGAGCCTATGGGAGTCAAGGTGTCTAGGCCCACCAAAAACGCCGAATTACGCATTTTGGGCCTAGATGACTCAGTAAGCACTGAGGAGTTGGAGGCTACCATCGCCAGGGTAGGAGACTGTTCTCCGGCCCAAGTGAAGTCAAGTCCAATTTCGTCGGGCTTCAATGGACTGGGAACAGCAGTCGTCAGCTGTCCAGTAGCGGCAGCCAAGAAACTCGCTGAGGGTGGCCGACTCCTAGTGGGCTGGGTGTTGGCACAGGTCAAGATCTTGCAGCCCAGGACCATGAGGTGCTACCGATGTCTCGTGGAGGGGCATGTCGGGGCCCAATGTTCCTCGGAGATAGACCGCAGTAACCTTTGTTACCGCTGTGGCAAGCCAGGGCACAAGGCAGGGTCATGCGAGGCCACGCCGCATTGCATGTTGTGTGCGGCGGCAGACAAGCCGGCGAATCACCGGGTAGGCACAAAAACCTGTACCGCGCCCAAACAGAAAGGCAAAGACAAACCTGGGGTTAACCCTTCACAATCCCGGGCTCAGGAGGGAGAGAGTATGGAAACTTAATAATGGGCCCACATCTCCGCCTCCTCCAAGCGAATATCAACCACTGTGCCAGAGCTCAGGACTTGCTCCTCCAGAGCATGGCGCAGTGGTCAATCAATATCGCGGCGGTCGCTGAACCGTATTTTGTCCCTCAGAGGGATGACTGGGTGGAGGATTTGTCGGGCACAGTGGCCTTGAATATTAGCTGACCTGCCACAGCTTTGCTCGAGTGGAATTTTTGAAAATCGGTGTGGAGGTGTTTACAAAAATTCTGAAACACATAGGTATTAAACCCCAATGTTTTAGGCTCTTCATTAATAGATCAGTCAGACAGTTAGGACATTTTTTTTTATTTATATAGAAAATTAATGTTTATAACGCTAAAAAAAACGCTAATTTTATTGAGCTACTTTTCACGGCAGATTACTTCCTGCAAGCATTATAATCATAGATATGTATTATAATATAATCCTTGACGCCGTCAATCAACGAAACTTGTAAAGCAAAGTGTATTAAGCAAAATTCTACCCAAAACGCTTAAAACGGTGGTTTTCCGGAGATTTGGCGCTAACGCCTGAGATTAGTGTACACCAGCCTTTATCTTGCTACCGAAAGCACCGAGAGACTTGGAATAATAAACGGTAGTACCTACAGAGTACCTAAGTACCTGGTAGAGATTGCTCCAAGCAATAAGGCCGCCTTTGCACACAATTGTTTTTTTCTGTTTTCTTCTTTCTGTGTTGTGATCCTTTACATGTGTTTTTGTGTGCAATAAAGTGTTCTATATATCTATCTATCTATCTAAGTACTTATTATGAATTCCTTTCCGAGTTTCTTGCTGGTTCTTCTCGGTAGGAAAGACATTCTGAACCAGTGGTAGATTGCTTTGACGATTCAAAAGTAGGTGCTTATAAGAGTTTAATTCAATAAAAAATATTTTTATTTACCTACTAGCTGATACCCGCGACTTCGTTCGCGTGGATGTAGGTTTTTTAAAATTCCCGTGGGAACTCTTTGATTTTCCGGGATAAAAAGTAGCCTATGTGCTAATCCTGGGTATAATCTATCTCGATTCTAAATTTCAGCCCAATCCGTCCAGTAGTTTTTTCGTGAAGGAGTAACAAACATACACACACACACACACACACACACACACACACACACATACAAACTTTCTCCTTTATAATATTAGTGTGATTTAGTTACTTAATTCAATTTAAGTGCAAATCTTGGAACTTCTGTTCTAAGTATATCGTTCAGTGTAACCACATTTTTATTATTTGCCTTTTATCTTGTATTATTTCTAAACCAGCATTAATTCACTGTATTTTCAATTAGGTATGGTTGGATATCAAACTGAATTATTATCTTTAACTTTGTAACAAGTTAGAAAATGTGTGTTCATTACAATATCGTATAAAATAACAAGGAAGGAACTTTTTCTCGAGCTCTAATAAGGGTGTGTCGGAAGTTTGTTTGAAGAACAACGTCTCAAAGTGTTATATCCACAGGAGCGCTGCGGGATGAATGTTAAAATTAATTCTGACGCTTTGAACGGAGCACTTTATGTTAAGTATTGATACTAGGAAATGTACCTACATAAAATGTTATGAAATTATTCTCCATTCTATTTTCTATAGGGTATGCCCGGAATTATACTTTAACTTTGTAATAATTTAGTACATGTGCGTTCATTAAAATATCACTCATAAAATAACAAGGAAGCAACTTTTATCCTGAGCTCTAATAAGGGTTGGAAGTTTGTTTAAAGTACAACGTCTCAAAGTGTTATATCCACAGTAGCGTGTTGGATGAATGTTAAAATTAATTCTGACGCTTTGTACGGAGCGCTTTATGTTAACTTTTATATTATCCAGTTTATTGGCAACAATATGAAGTTATGTTTTGTTTTTACAGCAGAAGTAAAATGTCACAATCCCGTTGAGTAGTTATAGGCCAAGTAATACGAGATTTTAATAATTTTGAAAATTTATTGATAGATTTTATTATTATAATCATAATATTCCCCCTAAAACTAAAGACATTGCTACCTACCAGTCTGATTAAACCAATAAAGTAGAGTAGAATATTTAATTTGATAAATATATTGGAAAATTTAATTTTCATTTCAATTTTGTAAAATAAACAAGAAATGTATTTTCTGATAAAACTACAACGTGACAAATCAAAGATCCAATCATCTATAGCGAAAACTTAGTTAACGGAATAAAATCATTTCAAGTTTTATTGAAACTTTTTTACACGAACATCAAAGAATTTAATCTCAAATCAAATAAACCAGAAGACCTAATTTACTATTGATTTTAGATTATTTATACACTTAATTAATATTAATTGCTGTAACAGTGAAAGAAAAACATGTGAGGAAACCTAAGTGCTTGAAAGTTCTCCATAATTGATGTTCTCAAAGAGTGAGTAGCCTGATAAACTGTACTTACTTGACCAACGTGGTAGATTATGGCCTAAACCCTCTTTATTCTGAAAGGATTCAAATCCTCCAAAAATGACTTGAAGTTATCGATTGTAAATAGTGATAATAATTACTAACCAGTCTCTCAGAGAGACGGAGGAAATGTAGCCAAAACCAGAGTTGGTCGCCCATCCAATTCTCGACTTGGGTCAGCGTTGGTTAACCAACACAATCGACTAATTACAGGTACAGCCCCAAAAAATGATAATTGCGTTAAATAAAATTAGCTCATGGGCCTTTCAAAGGCACAGTGTAATTTCGTTGAATTTTACCTAAGTTTATAAAAGGTCATCAAAAATTAAAAAGGTCTCCTAAAACGTGTTAATGGACGCTCAAAATTTGCTCGAACGTCATTAAATTAATCTATATCCATACTAATATAATATAAAATAATCCATACTAATATTATCAATACGGAACTGTTTGTTTGTCTGCTTGATCACCTTTGCAAGTGGCATCCATTTGAACGATTAGGTACAAACATACATCCCGGAGACGACGGATAAAGGCAACTTTTTATCCCGATAAATCAAGAGTCCAAGAGTTTTAAAAACCTATATTCAGACGAAGTGGCGGGCATCACTTGTATATAATCCATATCCATACGTCCATACTAATATTATAAATGCGAAAGTGCCTGTCTGTCTGCCTGCTAGCTTTTTACGGCTTATTAGTTCAACCGATTTTGATGAAACGCACATGCATCCCAGGGAAGGACACAGGGTAATTTTTAATACTCCCAAAGGATTTTTAAAAATCTTAATCCACGTGGACAAAGTTGTAGGCATCATCTATTTGGCACAGAGATAACTTGTCCCGGGAAAGGACATAGACTACTTTTTTATCCCGGAAAATCAAAGAGTGCCCACGGGATTTTCAAAAACCTAAATTCAGCCGGACGAAGCGACGACGGGTATCATTTTGTATAGTATTTTGATCACATAGGTATAAGCTCGCTCGTTATCAGATAGGTATTTTCTTAATTTAGCTATTTTAATTATGTTCATGTTGTAATCAGATTCAAAGAGATTTTGATTTCAAAAGCTTACTCGTCTTTGATGATCAAGTATTAAATTTTAACATCTCTCCATTTTTTTTTTAAATTTGAGGGTAGGTAATTTTTTATACTTATCAAAAGTACCTACATGGTTGGGTCATTATGATCACATTAGAATTGAAGAGATCCATAGAAGAACTAAAGTAACCGACATAGCTCAACAGGTAAGTATGTATGTATGTGTTTGTATCCAGATTCTGTGTGTTCCACCGTAGCGCCTAAACTACTGGGTCGATTTTGATGAATGAGGTGTCAATTGATTCGTTGTAAAGGTCCGGGTGACATAGGCAATATTTTATAGAAAAAAATAGGCCTGACGGATGTTACATCAAAAAAGTGAGGGTCTCCAATTTTTTTTTATTGCATCTTATTTTAAAGATAACTATTAAATATTATAAAATTAAAAGTATCTTATGGGAATCATGGGATACCGCGAGGTTTTAGTTCTGGGCAAACCACTAGTGTAGTATGGATAACATATTATGGATAACTTATAAAAGTATCTGTTAATATGACTAGTGGTCTAACTCGCAATGCGCTTTGGCATCGAGCTGTAAACATTGCAAGAATCTGTTTTAAAATAAAATAACATAATATACAAACATAAACAACAAAATTACAGTTACCGAAAACTACATACTTAATATCTTTTTTTTTATACAGAGAGCTGACTACATTATATCTTCTTTTTATAAGTACAGAGAGCTATAATTCAGAGTTAGGTTCAGCCATTTATAAGCAAAAAGCTTTTAGCGAAGCCGAAGTAATTGATATTTTACGCTAATGGCTAAAGTTACTGTTTTGAGGCTGTTTTACTCAAACAATTGCACATACATTACAGATGGGTGGTCTTGCTAAACAGGGAAAATTTTTAATCAGTGCCCAATATTTTTTTTTTGATGGTTTTGTATCGTTAACAGGATTTGTTTCCGCAAATTGATCTGCACTTTTTTTATAAATAATATTCCAATACAATTCGACCGTGTGACAAAAAAATCATAGACACTTCCTTTTTACATTTTGGCCGTGGCTAGTCACCACCCTACCGGCAAAGTCGTGCCACCAAGCGATTTAGCGTTCCGGTACGATGCCGTGTAGAAACCAAAGGAGTTAGTATGGGTTTAATGGAAAACTGCCATACCCCTTCCAAGTTAGCCCGCTTCTATCTTAGACTGCGTCACTTACCACCAGGTGAGATTGCAGTCAAGGACTAACTAGTATCTGAATAATAACATCCATCCATACTAATATACCTACTTATATACTAATATTATAAATGCGAAAGTGTGTCTGTCTGTCTGTCAGTGTGTCTGTCTGCTACCTTTTCACGGTCCAGCGGTTTTACCGATTGTGACGAAATTTGGTACAGAGTTAGCTTATATTCCTGGCATGCGCATAGGCTACTTTTTATCCCAGAAAATCAAAGAGTTCCCACGGGATTCCTAAAGATCCACCCGCTTATCCGATTTGTATGAAAGGTACCGAGGTTGCTTGCGTCCCTATAATTGACATAGGCAACTTTTTATCCCGGAATATTAAACAGTTCCTACGGGATCCTTCAAAACCTACATCCACGTGGACGAAGTCGCGGGCATCCTCTAGTTTTAAATAAAATTCAGCTGTTTATAGAAAGAACGCTTGAAGTTTCTTTAGGTACGTGATATTTCTGTCAGTGCAACCGCCATCCAATTTCGCAAATCGCACATCAAACTTACTTTTTGAGTTACAAAGATGCTTTACACATTAACAAAATCCTTTCACAACCCGTGGCTGAAATCCGGGGAGATTTCAAAACTTGTTGAAAGCCTTCCGGGAACTTCAGGCCCTTTTCAAGAAATTACCCAATGATTGCAGTATCGCGCTGTAAGTTAATTGCTTCCATTGAGTTTTAAAGGGGTGAGATATTTAACTACTCTTTAACTAAGGAGAATTGGGTCTTACTTAAGTATAATTTAGGGAAAGATTCACATCAAACGCACTGCAGTGTATTTTACTAGCAACCCGCCCCGGCATCGCACGGGTAGCTTATTATAATTTGCTGGATCTCTAATTTTTTGACTTTGTTGCTGACTGTACCAACTAGTTCATTGACACATTAGTAGTAGATTGACACATTTTTAACCCCCGACAAAAAAGAGGGGTGTTATAAATTTGTAGTGTGTATCTGTGTATCTATCTGTGGTATCGTAGCTCCTGAACTAATGAACCGATTTTAATTTAGTTTTTTTGTTTGAAAGGTAGCTTGATCGAGAGTGTTCTTAGCTATAATCCAAAAAAATCCGTTCAGCCGTTTGAAAGTTATCAGCTCTTTTCTAGTTACTGTAACCTTCACTTGTCGGGGGTGTTATAATTTTTTTTTTAATTCGAAACAACCATCTTCTGCGGTGGTAACACTAGCAGAGTGAACCAACTAGACGTCGTTGTATTCAATCGATTTTCTCAATGTTAAAAATGCATGAAAGCAATCTTCCTTTAAATATTATGTCCCCGCGCAAGCTTCAGGCTTTTACAATCGATTAATACCTAGGTACGCTATCACGACTAGGCACCACTGTCAATCTGAGATAGATTTGCGTGACTGCAAATAAACTTTGATTTGCCACATGCAACCGCCAACAGCATTCAATAAATCAAATCTAATACTCAGTTAAAAGCATCAAGATATATTTCGAGCAACCTTGTTATATTTGAAATACCTAGTAGTTTAACTTGACTGCGATATAAAATATCGAATTATGGGACAAAATCGAAAAAAAAGTTACGATTTGAGATCGATTCTGGGCTGGATAAATTACGTATTCAGCCATCGCTTCTAGTACCTTAAAATAAAGGGCAAGTCATTTGTTTGAGGCTGTGCTTACATTCATTAGTTACGTATTATAATTATATTCAATTATATTGAATTATATTCAAAAAAAATCAAAATTCAAAATTCTAAATATTTTATTCAATTAAACTTTTACAAGTGCTTTTGAATCGTCAAAATAATCTACCACTGGTTCGCAATGCCGTTCCTGCCGAGAAGAACCAGCAAGAAATTCGGCGGTTGCTCTTTTCAAGAATTCAATTTACAATAATATGCCACAGATACCTATTATACTATGACAAAATACACTTTGATTCTAAATTGCTTAAACAAATTAAACGCAAGTAAAGCTGTCGGTAATCCATTTCATTTGTCTTGTTCCAATTGTGCATCCTACTCCATGATACATCTCGAATAATAATATATCATAGAGTTTCCGTAGTCAGTAGGTATGGCATGCAGAGAAATCATAATATTATGATTTACATACAGCGCGGTACGTAAGAGCATTCTCTAATAAATCTCGCTGGACATTAACTGGCGACTGCGTTGTATTGCCGCTATAATGCCCTCTGACCTCTTTACAAATAGTTTTGGGCTTCAGGCTTTACACATAGGGACAAGTAATTTAAAAAGTTTTCAAAAATAACCTGGACTGCGGTTTGCACTGCCCGTCAGCCCATGAAATTCACCATTTTGAATTTTATCTATAGTACGCGACAGGTCGAGATGGCAATTGAGGTATGAGGTGGGGGAAAGCCCCGCGCACCCGCACGTCACCCGCGCTTTCCCGCATCGGGTTAACTCGGGGGCTGTGTGGGTGTACGGGGCATTCCGGGGCATGTGTGGGTGTACGGAGCATTCCCACCCATCCCGATTTCCAACTGACGAGTACTAAAGGTACCCAGTGACAATGAAACATGTCTATCAACTATTCAAACAACTTATTGAAGTACTTAAACTAAAGTAAACCTTTTATTTAAAGTTAAATTATCTCTAGCAAAATATTGTTTCTAGACCATCAAAACATCAAGTATTTTCGTAGAAATAAGTTCTTAGAAATCGAACGTCAAGTAGTTTCGAGAAATAGAAATATAGTTAGTTATCAAAGAGGGAATATTATTTAACAATCGTTTGAGGAGCTGCCATAGGACGAATTCTATTTGGAAAAAAAAAATTTTTTTTATTCAATTGAACTCTTATTTTTAACGTAACGCCCACTTGCTTTCTGACTATTATTAAGGAAACGTCTCGAAAATCGCTATAGAATGAATTTGTATAAGTACAGATTGAAATCTGCCCCAAATGCTGTAACAACAATGTTCATGGTACTGAAATTCTATTGTTGTGTTTATATTCTAAATGCATTGTTTGTTTTGACAAGGGTGGTGTTTGCGTAGCTAACTCCTATACTAGCTCAGTTTGACCTATTTACACTGGAACTACTATATAAAGCGACAGGCCGAGATGGCAATCAGGCTGGGGGACGCCCCGCACCTCCGCACAGCCCCCCACTACAATAATACTTGTATAATACAACCCCTACTTATATAATACTAGAGGATGCCCGCGACTTCGTCTGCGTGGATTTAGGTTTTTAAAGATCCAGTAAGAAGTGTTGGATTTTCCGGGATAAAAAGTTGCCTATGTCAATTACAGGGACGCAAGCTACCTCGATACCAAATTTCATACAAATTGGTTAAGCAGATGGGTTTTTGCAAATCCCGTGGGAACTCTTTGATTTTCCGGGATAAAAAGTAGCCTATGTCCTTTCCCGGGATATAAGCTAACCCTGTACTAAATTTCGTCAGAATCGGTTAAACTATTGGGCCGTGAAAAGGTAGCAGACAGACAGACAGACAGACAGATGGACAGACAGACAGACAGACAGACACACTTTCGCATTTATAATATTAGTATGGATGGAAGTATGGATAACACAACTGAAGAAACTCTGAAAAGAAAATTTGTAACTCTTCTGAAAGTACCAAATACGAAAATTCAATAAACCTTTGGCAAGATTGAAAAAAATCTCGACAGTTGGGCAATATCGGCAATATAATATTTTGATATAGGAGTGAGTGCGAGCGAGGACCCATCGCGACCCAATAAGGGACCGCTGTTCGGAATGGTTTTGAATTTATGGGACCAAATGGACCCAATAGGTTTTCATAACTTTGAATCGTTGGCATTGGTGTTGTCACGCATAATGTCAGCTGCAGTGTGAAGAAAAAAATATTGTTTGTGCAATCATTTGTCAATTTTATTAGAGTTCCGTACCTCAAAAGTAATACAAGGACCCTAATAGGATCACTTCGTTGTCTGCCACCAAAAATTCATGGTTTTCAGATTTTTTCCTTTACTTGCGCTATAAGACCTACCTACCTGCCAAACATGATTCCAGTTCAACGGGAAGTATCCTATAGGTTTCCTTGACAGACACAACAGATAGATGGACAGATAGACAGACAGACAACTAAGTGATACTATAAGGGTTCCTTTTTCCCTTTTGAGGTACGGAAGTTAAATGTTACACACGTAGAAGTTAAATGTTTCTATAGTTCTTTCCAAAAATAGTCAGATCCCCAGTTGGACATGTCCCAATACCTCCCATTTATATTTATAAGTGGGTACATGCTATGAATATAAAATAGGGCTAGGCACATTTAGGTGCCTAAAATCCCCTATAAATATTAAATTAGGGCTTATGAAAGCTTGTGAGGGTTAAAAACTGAAGGGATGAGTATATAGCCACTAGGGGTCTTGAAGCTTACTTATATCTTTTGGGTGTTGAAGGCCTGAAATATTTTGGGAATTGTAAGAATTTTTAAAATGGTATTTATAAGGACCATGAATATAATGTATGGTATTTTAGTCTAGATTTCCTGTGATTTTTAGATTCTAACGTAGCGAGCCATGATCATTTTTTAGGGTTCCGTGCCTCAAAAGGAAAATAGGAACCCTTATAGGATCACTTCCTTGTCTGTCTGTCTGTTTGTCTATCTGTATATCTATCTATCTGTCTTTCGTATTTTATCCAAATATTATTTGTATTCTATCCAAATATTTATTTTACATACCAATGATTCAGAAATAAAACACTAAAATACAGATAAACTAATTTTACAAAATACATACCTATAACATAAAAATACAGAACATAATATGAAAATGATGAATACGCGGATCAAATATCCCGGTATTTTCACAGCATCTGAAGGGTGAATTACGCAGATTTGATGGAGCACCCCGCGCGTGGATTGTACTCGAGTATGTAGGTACATTTGGAACCCCTACCTAATTTACGCTAACCCCTACCGATTCCATTTTCATGAAATTATGCAGAGGTCCTTGAGACTTATTGTTGTATTATGTAGTAAGTATATCAAGTTCAAATCGTCAGCCTCTTATTCAGAGGGTCTAAGGTTTGTTACCAGGCACGCACTTCTGACAAATCTTTGAAAAGAGCAACCGACGAGTTTCTTGCTGGTTCTTCTCGGTAGGAAAGGTATTCCGAACCAATGGTAGATAAATTTGACGATCCAAAAACACTTGTAAAAGTTTAATTGAATAAAAAATATTTATGTTTATAATGAGGAGTTATATTGTATGTTGTAATCATTAAATACTAGCTGATGCCCGCGAATTCGTTTCCGTAGATATAGGTTTTTAAAAATCCCGTAGGGACTCATTGATTTTCTGAAATTAAAAGTAGCCTGTATGTTAATCCAGGGTATAATCTATCTCCATTCCACAGCCAAAACCGGCCATTAGTTTTTGCGAGAAAGAGTAACAAACATCCACCCATACATACATATTATACAGTTTCTCTTTAAACTCTCGCGTTTAAAATAATATTAGTAAGATTTGGAGTTAAGTATCACACTTCACACTAATATTATTATAAAAGCGAAAGTTTGTATGTGTGTGTGTGTGTGTGTGTGTGTGTGTGTGTGTGTGTGTGTGTGTGTGTGTATGTTTGTTACTCTTTCACGCAAAAACTACTGGACGGATTTGGCTGAAATTTGGAATGGAGATAGATAATATCCTGGATTAGCACATAGGCTACTTTTTATCCCGGAAAATCAAAGAGTTCCCACGGGATTTCGAAAAACCTAAATCCACGCGGGCGAAGTCGCGGGCATCGGCTAGTTTTTAATAAATATCACTTGGAATCGAACCCGGGACCTCTCACTTATAAAACCAGTGCGTCAGGGAGGTCCTATAAACACAAACACTACTAGTCTACAAGAAATAAAACCCAGGTTCAATGTCAGGTTGAAAAGATTGCCTTTTCCTGGGAGTTATGTGTGTAGGTACCTATAACTTTTCTCATCATATCAAATTGATAGAGTTGCTCGTGTCTTAGCACATGCTCTAGAGACTCGACTTTTCTCATTTATATAGTTCCCTAGCAAAAGTTTTCATGTTTGCTGGATGCCCTGTAGGTACTATGAGTCTGAAGGTAGTATTTATTTCACGTATGGGTTGTATCTGAATAAACAAGTGTAAATTAAAAATTTATAACACCCCCGACAAGTGAAGGTTACAGTAACTAGAAAAGAGCTGATAACTTTCAAACGGCTGAACCGATTTTCTTGGATTATAGCTAAGAACACTCTCGATCAAGCCACCTTTCAAACAAAAAAAAAATTAAAATCGGTTCATTAGTTTAAGAGCTACAATGCCACAGACAGATATACACGTCAAACTTATAACACCCCTCTTTTTGGGTCGGGGGTTAAATAACTAAAGCCTAGAGATAGCCTGTCAAGGGCAAAACAAACGTAATTTGAGTCGAAGCGCTAGTGGATTAAGTGGGACATTTCGTTAGCAGCAATTACAATAAATTACCCGCGGGCTTACCTATATCAGTTTGATTAAAGTAATTACTTATACCCTGCATTATCCAATACACTATACAAGATAACTACTAAGTAATAGATTTTGATAGGGGTGTTAATGGGAATTTAATGTTGTATCTCGCTGTATTGCTAAAACTACTAGCAGCCCGCAGCTTTACCCGCGTAAAAAGCGATTTTTTTCCGATATAAAAAATACTAGATGGAGCCCGTGACTACGTTCGCGTGGATTTAGGTTTTTTGAAATTCCCGTTGGAACTCTGATTTTTCATAATAAAAGTAACCTGTGTATCTCCTCTATCTCCATTCAAAATCTCAGCCAAATCCGTCCAGTAATTTTAGTGTAAAAGAGTAACAAACATACATACAAACTTTCGTCTTTTAGTAAAATCAGTGTGATTACTGAGTATTTTATTTTTCATAAGCTACTTATCTCTGTACCACGTCAGAATTGGTTTAGTAGTTGACCCGTGAAATGTTAACGAAAAAAAGTAAAAATGAACCAAAAAAATTAATTTAGATTTTTTCATCATCATCACAAACACACTACTGGCACGGGTCTCCTCTCAGAGTGAGAAGGGTTCAAGCCATATTCCACCACGCTGGCCAAAAGTGGATCGGCAAAGTGCAAACAAAAGTGGAAACTCTTAAGCATGTAGTCTAGAAGTAGATAGATGTAGTGTAGTATAGAAGTCTTCACGATGTTTTCCTTCACTTTACTTTTTCATTGTACTCCACTAATCTTTTAACTACTTACTCTATCAAAATATTGGTAAAATATCTAATTAAAACCTTAATTAACCTCGAGAATTAATAACCAATGAACAGATTTTTTAATCAAAAGACCTTAATAAACTTGATTTCAGTTTGAGTTCAAAGACGCTTCAAAGGACTGCTTCCCTACTTTCAAAGCTCGTGGATTAATCTGTAATATATACATCCACAAACTATAGCACGACTTACCCAACTTTCCACAAACTTGTTCCGCACCTCAGCTTTAGTATGAGTTTTATACTCAGTTTTCGAAATAGATATTCGATGTCCAAGTCCAGTCTACATCAGCTAATCTGTACGTGCGTATTTACAGTTTTTGAAATGAAATTAGATGAATTGCTGTATACTATATCTAAAGTTAATCTATAGCAAATACTGCAAAATGAAGATTGTTTCCACCACTGTATAAGCCGTTTATTCTATTCTTATTTTCGCATTTAACTTCAAAATCGAAAAAACATAATAAAAATTGGTTGTCTGTAAAGTCGGTTTACTGACGATAGTTGAACGTGACAACAAAGGCCGATTATGCTTCTTTGTCGCTCGTTCCGCGCTCTCGCTTGCACTTCAAGCCTTACATGGAACGCCTCAGAGCGAGGTAACGCCGCATGAGTCATGTTTTTTCGTGCGTGCAGCCGGCTCTATCGAATTATAAGACGTTGTCACGTCAAAAACCTATTGACTTCATGTAGTACAACTATTGACTCTTGCGCTACGTCTGTGACTCTACTACCGGTTCGAAATGAAAATTCTACAGAGAAGAGCCGGTAAGAAACTCAGCAGTTGCTTTTTTAAATCGTAAAAGTTACAATAATATGTAACAGAACAATTGTGGGCAACTGGGAACTTCACGAGCTGAAACTAAGGAAAACCACCAAAGTTTTCGAGACGTTATAGCTACTTGTACTAGGATTACCGATCAATAACGTGGACTTCAATCACGTGGGAGGATTATTTATTACACGCAGACCAGTGCCTGTGTTTACTAGGTATTTCAAATATGTAGATACCTAGGTCCAATATCACACTCAAACTTTCCTAGTTACTATAGTTATACCTAGAACAAAACCAGTGTTAGTCCTATTCGGATGTTTCGGAGTTCGATTCTGGGTACGCACCTCTAATATTAATTATTATTAGTGCTGCATACCTCAAAAGAAAAAACGGAACCCTTTTTGGGATCATTTTATTGTCTTTCTCTCTGTCCGCCTGTCCGTCTGTCGTATCTGTCAAGAAAACCTATAGGGTACTTCCCGTTGACCAAGAATCGAAAATGCCGAAAACCGTAAATTTGTGAAAAAAAATTATTAAAATGTTTTATGAAAAAATAATATTTTCAATTTTCAAAGTAAAATAACTATACCAAATGGGGTATTATATGAAAGAGCTTTACCTGTTCATTTTGAAACAGATTTGTATTTATTTTTATCTATAACAGTTTTTGAGTTATCGTGCAAAATGTCGGACAAGCGGACAGCCCGCTGACAGACAGACGGACGGAATATTTTACGGACGGACAGCGGAGGCTTTAGGGTTCCTTCGGATTTGGAAATATGTAAAATGAACAAGTGCTAAGTAAATTGGCAATGAAATAATAATAAAATTCAACCAAATTTCCAGCTTTATTAGTTAGTTCTTACTACTTAAGTGTTAGACTCAGACTGCCACTAAGCTCATATTCAGTGGAACACAGTTTAATTTCATGTTCCAATTAGACGAGATTTCAGTTTGGAATCCATCTTTGTCATAATTACTAAGTTGAAATGATTGAATTCCTTGACAGTTTTTCACAGTAACAACTTATTTTCTCCCTAAGTCCTGCCAGATCCCATTTGTTTACCTATTATTATAATTATTATTTTGCCAGTGACGTCTGCTTTTATAGGTTATGCCGTAAAAACATTTTCAGGGTTCCGTATCTCCGCAGAAAAAACCGGTCAAATGCGAGTTGGACTTGCATACGAATATTCGTACCTATTCTACTTAATTAGCTCTAAACAATGATACCCCACATGATAGGCTGAAAAATAATTCCATTGAATTTTTAATTCAATATTTGGTTTTGGGTTAACGTTCTACACCAATTACCAAAATTTCAGGTTTGTAAGCTAGAGACTTGTGACACGTGGACTGACAAACAAACTGACAGACAGCAGAGTGATATCAATAGGGCTCCCTTTGGGGACGGAACTCTAAAAATGAAGTTAGCCAAATTATAATATTTTCGTGGAAATTTTATCCACTCCTTCCAATTTCCATATTACCATTCTATATTTTTAACCCCCGACCCAAAAAGAGTTGTGTTATAAGTTTGACGTATGTATCTGTGTATCTGTCTGTGGCATCGTAGCTCCTAAACTAATGAACCGATTTTAATTTACTTAGTTTGTTTTTGTTTGAAAGGTGGCTTGATCGAGAGTGTTCTTAGCTATAATCCAAGAAAATCGGTCCAGGCCGTTTGAAAGTTATCAGCTCTTTTCTAGTTATTTTAACCTTCACTTGTCGGGGGTGTTATAAATTTTTAATTTAAACTTGTATTATTAAACAATTTTCTCAGTAATTTAAAAGTGTAATCAAATTCTAAATTCCCATAGTAACAAACAGATTAAATCACTGAAAGAAGACTCTTCATTGTAATTCAATCAGCTTTTATAAATCTTGTAAGCCTTGTAAAGTTTCAAAATATTTTCGGTCCAATTCTGATTTGATTTGGAAAGGGATGAAGTACGATGTTATCTTTGAAATCGACACGGGGTGTCTTCGGTCTTCCATCTTGTTTATCTTTAGTAAGGCAATATCACGTTACGGCTTAATAAAACCTCAATCATCTTTGACACCGGTTAAGGACGGGCTATTTTAAGAGGGACAAAGCCTGTCTATCGATATTCTACAGGATATACAGGGTAAAACTAGAACGTTAGCAAAATTCTTTTTTTAAAAGTTTACAATATATTGCAAATTAAACATCTGACTGACGTTTGAGGTCAACGAACGTTTCGTAAATAGGCCACTTGGGGTCATTGCCACGTCGTAGGTGGGGCATGACCCGAATTTTGCATGCTATACCTATAGGTTGTATTGACAGACACAACAGACAGACGGACAGACAGACAGGTAAGGTTGTTGACAACAAGGTGATCCTATAAGGGTTCCGTTTTTACTTTGAGGTACGGAACCCTAAAAAAGGGTCTCTACCAAAAACAAATATCTTTGATCTTGAACAACAACGTCCAATAACTAAACCGATAATAACCAATTTCAAACCAATTTACTAGTTACAGCTTTATTGGCTACCACAATACCACTTCAAAGAAAAAGTACCTACCTATTATTGAGGTATCTAATTTATAAGGAGAGGAATTATCCAATTGATCTGTCTAAGTCCTTCAGCCTCAAGGGACTCTACCAGCATTCATCTTGATAAACTTTTACAATCACTGTCTACTTATAACAAAAATATGTTCTTTTTGTATTTAATGTGACTGTGATTAGGTTTATGACCTTGATTTTAGGGTTCCGTATAAAAGGGTGGCATGGTGCGATCTGTCATCTAGGAATAGTTACAGCTACATATTTCAGTATCTCATCATGATACTTTGATTAAACTAACTATAAACTAAGATAAGTCAATGGACCGGTTCTTAGATATAATTAATTTTATATAATATTCTAGCCTAGATTGTAATGTTAGTAAAGTACTTACTGCTGTCAGCACTTTATGATTTTAAAAAAAATCATGATCAATCCGTCGCCGGCTCACTACAGAGTATGGGTCTCTACTCTCTATCTAATCGAAATTTCGAATGGTTTGATATCTTTTCTTTTTTTCGGCGGTCAAATAAAAAAATTTACCAACTGAAAGAAAACCGGCCCGGTGCGCGAGCCCGACTATTTTATTATTATTTGGTGTTATAGCGACAGTAGAAATACTTTGTGAAAATTTCAACTCTCTACCTATTACGGTTCATGACATGTAGCAACAGACGGACGGACGGAGGCCTAGTAATGATATGGTCCCGTTGGCACCCATCGGATACGAAACCCTAAAAAGCAGTGATTTATACAAGCCAGGAGATAAAAGTTTTGGTCCAAAGTTAACAAACCCTGACTTGTGCAACCATTTAGCTTTTATTGACGCTCAAAACTTGATAGTAACCGTAACGTTATTTTAACCGCCTTTGATGCAACTGGGCCTGACTCGTATTTGGCCGGTTATTTAATTAAACCTGCTCAGCTAACCTGAAAAAACTTTCATCAAGCACCACTTCGAAATTTCCCACCGGCTCTCCAACTATACAGTAGTAAACAGTGGTTCTCCAAGCAAAGTACACTTCACATCTCCTGCACGGATTTGTGCAAACACTCTTAACTGCATCATTATTTACCTTCATGGGAATTCTCGTAGTTAAAATAGTTTAGAAACAGACCCGACTACTATGAAAAATACCTACAGACGAACGGCTCATACTATCTGCTATATAAATAAAAGGAAAAACTGACTGACTGACTGATCTATCAAGGCATAGCCAAAACTACTGGACTGACCAAGCTCAAATTTGCAGATCACTATTATGGCGAAGACATCCGCTAAGAAAGGATTTTTAAAAAATCAATATCTAAATTGGTAAAACCATTGATTTTAGAAGCGCCCCCCTATATTTATACTGAGGGTAGAACAGGGATTTGAAATTTGTGTAGTCCACGCGGACAAAGTCGCGGGCATAAGCTAGTATGTAATAAAAAGATTTTACCTGACTCACTAATTATACCTAAAGGGGTTAGACATCTGTTTTGATAATAACCTTCCTTAAAATTTTACTCACGAAATTCTTATTTCATTTACTTATTTAGAATCTTTAGGTATTGCATACACACGTTACAAGAAAATAATACAAGATACAGAAGAACTATACAAAGGGTGCAAGGGCGACCTTATTTATAAAGTAATCTCTTACAGGCAATCTTTGTTGAAAGATTATAATAACTTAGAATGATAAGAACTTAGAAGTAAAAATAAATAAGCATAAAAGTACAAACTTTATATGCTGCATAGATAGGTAATAGGATACACATTAAATTTTTAATAGCAAAATTGCATGGAGCAAGCGGCCCACGCGTTAACAAAGAGCAACTGCCGAGTTTCTTGCGGCTCTTCTCAGTAGAAATTTTTTCCGAACCCATGGTAGAGTGTTGGCGTAAAGTCATCCTACATTATTTATGTTATATTTCCTTTAACTCGTAACATTCCCGTAAAGTAAAAAGCAGGAAAAAGCGGAAAAATGTTTCCTCACGGAGTACTCAATCCTCACATTCTATTATATAAGAATCTTATCTCCATTTCCCTTAAACCTAATCATCAAGGTTCCTTTGTCACTGTCTTAATCTTTGTTCTCTCGTTGCTTTAAGTAGCTCTTATTACAAGCGCTATAGGGGCTATAATGATAAGAATGTTTTGTTCATCCTTATACTGGGGAATAACGTTAGCGTTTATTACGAAAGCCATTAGGTTTAATGTCCTATGTGTTGATACAAACAATAGGTTTTCTTAATCGGTCAATGGTAAAGAAAGAGCTTGAATGCGGAAAAATACTTTCTAAACAACCCATAGGGCGCAAGATTCTTTATTATGCTTTTTTACATCCCATTTTCTTAATAATATGGTTCACTTTGAACTAAGAACTCGAGTTTGAGCTATACCTCTCCTAACTTGTTAAAGATCTTGAGACTTGTAGATAGGTAGATAGGTAGCTACCACTTTTCCAACTGTAAAGGAAATCCGAAAGGTCCAGCGATAAGAAAGGATTTTGAGCAATTCCATTCGAGCAAAGCCAGGTCAGCTAATAACAAATGCGAGTGATCCACCAAATGTAATTCCACCACACTTACGGGCAAATGACGTCAATAAATCACAGCTATTCCCTAGAGAGGCATAACTTTTGTTTTATTCCCCGCCAGAGACGTTTGTAACGATTTTTAGGGTTCCGTACCTCAAGACAAAACGAAACCCTTATAGGATCACTTCGCTGTCTGTCTGTCTGTCTGTGTCTGTCAGTTTCGTGGCAATCAAAACCTATAGGGTTGACCTAGTAGGAAATATTAGGGAAAAATTCGAAAACCGTGGATTTGTGGTTACATCACAAAAAACTAAAGATTTGTTTTTCCGATCAAATAAGTGTAGGTACCTACTATAAGGGCCCATTTTTCAATCCTCAAATAACTTTTATCTGAGGAATAAATCTGAGGTTTTGACAGATTTTCTATAGAAGAAAGTCAAAATCTCTTTATCCCTCGGATAAAAGTTATTTGACTATTGAAAAATCAGACGTCAAAAAGATGGTGTCCGTCGTTAACTTACAAAACCTATTATACTGGTTTGAGATTTCCTGTACTACGATGGTGCGGAACTCTTAATGTGTGAGGCCAACTCACACTTGACTGGTTTTTAACTCTCTCAAACCTCAAGTCTGCAGAACGAAATAATTTATATCACTCTGCACCAGAGCGGCGCTGCACTTTGAAAATAAATGCAGTTTTCCCCGCGATTTCCTACTACTGGGATACGCTTTTAAATCTACGGGAGACTAAATATCTCAAATTGTTTAGAAGCGTGCAAACGTCTCATAGTAGTACCTAGTAAATGGGATACAATTTATTTCGAACGTATGCAGAATAAAACGAACCTGTTGCCAATATACCTATTGGTACTTTCAAAAAGAGAGAAAATAGGCACCTTCTGGGCAGACACGCTCCACCTTAGGGTGTATCATCTCCTATTCGATGTGATTGAAGTCAAACGCAAGCCAATATAGTAAAAAAAAGCGGCCAAGTGCGGGTCAGACTCGCGCACTGAGGGTTCCGTACTCGGGTATTTTTTCCAACATTTTGCATGATAAATCAAAAACTATTATGCATAAAAATAAATAAAAATCTGTTTTAGAATGTACAGGTAAAGCCCTTTCATATGATATAGTTGGTATTTGGTATAGTTATCTTACTTTGAAAATTGAAAGTTTTTTTTTTTAATGATGTGAACACAAATTCGCGGTTTTCAGATTTATTCCTGTACTTGTGCTATTTGTAAGACCTACCTACCTGCCAAATTTCATGATTCTAGATCAACGAGAAGTACCCTATAGGTTTCTTGACAGACAGACAGACAACAAAGTGATCCTATAAGGGTTCCGTTTTTCTTTTTGAGGTACGGAACCCTAAAAAGTTTTATAATCGTGATAGCTTAGTGGTATATTTTTTAAAGAATTAGGTTTCCTATTCAGGGTGGGCAAATCTCTAACTTTCCGTAGTCATGTGGGCTTTAATAGTTAAATATCACTTGGTTTAACGGTGAAGGAAAACCATCCTTAGTAAGGTTTATGATGTTTTCGTTAACCGTGAACTCACTTGCTCGAGAATTTTCCATAATGTTATTGGAAGTATGTGAAATATGCCAATTCGCACTTGGCCAGCGAGTTTGGACTAAAACCTTATACATTCTGATAGAGACCCGTGTTCAGTAGTGGGCTGGTGACAGATGAATAGTGCCGATAATAATTTATTTTCTTTCTTCTTTCTTTCTGTCTTTCTTTCATGATGAAATCCTGGAAAATCTTAGACAGTACCGTAGTTGAAGGTTTTACAGTAGCGATAATAATTTTCTCCTTTTTTTTTTTAATTTATAGACTAGCGCTTGGCTGCAATCAAATCTGCAAGTAATGATGTTGTATAAGATGAAGCGCGCTTGTCTAGAAGATTCCAATTCACTTTTGACCTACCTACGATTTTAATCATAACTCCCTTTTTGACCAAGGGTCACCACCATCATCGTCATCATCATCAACCGATTGGCATCCACAGCTGGACATAGGACTCTTGTAGGGGCTTCCACACACCAGAGTAAATAACATCACCAACATGCCCTATTACACACAGAATTAAATTTCAAACTGGAACAGAATACAATAGGCATGATTCTAATTTAAGTCTTCATCGAACAGGAAATCGAATCTGAAACAGCTGTAGTTGCAGTGGAGTGGAAGAATTCAGTTAAGATGAGGAAAAGGATGGGGCGGAATAAATTGTCACCCGAAATTGGAACCGATTCGTATTCAAAGAGTTCCTCACGCAGTAATTTGGGAATTTAATTAATATACTTTTGCTATCCTTGCCGAGTTTCTCGGGAAAGGGTCTAGTTGTACGCATGTCTGTTCGTAATCACTAATTTCACATCCATCATTAGTTCATTACAATTAATAAACCATTGGGTGCCATTGGTTGCCACTTGCCTGCAAGAGATCGTTGCTTATTATCTTTGGAATGAATGATTAATTTATTCAATTAGACGTTTTATTTAAATTAAAATACAAGTTAGCCCCTTGCCAGTTCTCTAAATTAGAATAAAAAATTAAAAAAGTTAACCCTTTACTGCAATCTCACCTGGTGGTAAGTGATGATATAGTTTAAGATGGAAGGGATATGGCAGTTTTTATTAACGGTTCGGTTTATACAGGGCATCGTACTGGAACACTAAATCGCTTGGCGGCACAGCTTTGCCAGTAGGGTGGTAATTAGCCACGGCCGAAGCCTCTCACTAGAATTAAAGTTATACAATTACCCCTTATTTATTACACGATAGGTTTGACTTGACTACAATGATGGAAGGTAATCTGGGTTGCAGTGAGTTTGCCTAGAAAAGCCTATTCACTCTAGCTTTAAAAGTACTCAAGTTATAGCCCTGCCAGAAGTCTAACCTGTGACCTTTCATTTATAAGACACAGCGTTCACCACTGTGCCAGGCAAGTCGTCTATTGGGAAACTACCTCTTTATAATCGTATTCCTTCATTGCTGAGGGTTGTGACTCTTTCCCATTAATCACATAATGGCAGGAGTCGTCTTGGGATAATAATGTGGTGGGTTTCTAAATCCTTCTGCATACAACTCACTAAGAGAACGAAATTTTGATTCTTAGGATTTTATGGTTATTATATTCTGATGTTAGTGAGAATAACAGGGACCGACGGCTTAACGTGCTTTCTGAGGCACGGAGGAAACAAAAAGACCAAATACGGACCTCCAAAGTCGGTCACCTATCCAGTTAGCGACTTGGGTCAACGTTGCTTAACAATCGCAACCGATTGATATGCGTTGTCACATCTAGGCCACACGTCTCCTCCTGGGAAACTAGAATGTCACAACTAATAACCAGGTTTCCACTTACTACGCTTGTCGCTTGAAGTTGACAAATTAAATTGTAAATCAAATGCCAGCCACCGCAGCGCCAGAGAAGGATCTCGTCATCTTATACGCATAGGCGAAGAGAGCGCGGCTTTATCTTAAACTAGATGGTGCCCGCGATTTCGTCTCGGTTCCGTAGCTAATAAAGAAAACGGAACGCTTATAATATGATCACTTCGTTGTCTGTCTGGCTGTCGTGTACCTAACTAAAACCTATAGATTCTAAAGGAAAAAACCGTACGGGTAAGCGCAGTGTTCAACGACCTCCAGCCCGCTGGACCGATAACCTGGACGATGGACCGGTGTGAGAACGGTAGTGAGAAGTGGGTAGATGACAAAAGGCGGAGGACTGTGTGTGGTGGTGCGCTCTTGGGAAGGCCTATGGCCAGCAGTGGACGCAAACAGGCTGATTGATTGATTGATTTAAACTAGACGGTGCTCGCGATTCCGTCTCGGTTCCGTAGCTCAAAAAAAAAAGGAACCCTTATAGGATCACTTCGTTGTCTGTCTGTCTGTCGTGTCTGTCAATTCAGGGAATCAAAACCTGTAGGGTACTTCCCGTTGACCTAGAATCATGTTTGGCAAGTCGCATTATAGCACAAGTAAAGGAAAAAATTCACAAATTCACAACACAAAAAAAAACTAAAGTTTTGTGTTCCCTACCATGAATTAGCTTACTAAATCCCATCAAGATTGCGCTGTCCGACATTAACTTGCAAATTTTTATGCTGGTTTAAGATTTCTTGTATCATGGTGCGGAACCCTTCGTGTCCGAGTCCAGCTCGCACTTGACCGGCTATAATTTTATTATTTAATTTAATAATTATATTATGTAGGTATTCGCTCTATACGAACAGTGATGTCCGACTCTTAAACTATAAACTCGGAATCTGCATAACTGAGTTGTGTTCCCAGATCCAAGATTGTTTACTTCATTCTATTCAAACTGAACTACATGCATAAACTTACTACAATATTCGTTCTTTGTTATTCATGAATCATGATTCAAAGTCTTAACTCTATAATTTGAGTAAAGTATACCCACTCCGTAATAGGGGATATGAGATAATCCATTCATAGACTTGGAACCTGTTAGGGCCAGACCGTCGTTATTTTATAAAAGCTGAAAGTTTCTCTGCGCATTGTTCTCAACACATGGAGAAGCGATCTGTGACTATGAAGTTTGGCTCATGGTGGCTTTAGCAGATCAGCTAACAAAGACGTATAAAATCTTTCGTCAAAGTATAAAGTGTAATTTTTTATATTTTCTTCGAAATAGTATTAGAAATCACGTCATGCATCGCCAGACACTTAGTGTCGTGCAAACCTCTACCAGACACCCAAAAGATATTAAAGTTTAAGTTAGCCTCATCATTTTTCTCTAGTCATAAATTACAAAAATAGAACAGGACTAACTGAGAAAAATCTTACAATTTAAGAGAGATTAGGTCTTAAACTGGGCCCATGACCTACGAAATAAAAAAACACGTTTGCTCAGTGGAAGATCAGAACCGAAGAGAGAATGAGTTTATTAAGTTAAACCCTAGTTACAGCAGATATTCATAGACGTTAAGTAAAATAACACGTTCAGTAATTATTATTAATTTTGGTATAAATTACAACAATTTCTAGGCGAAGTTCAATAAGTTGGTAACCATGCAATTTGTCGCTATACAACTATATCCAATTCAAAAAAAAGCAAGTGCGAGTCAGACACTCGCACTGAGGGTTCTTTCTCAACATTTTGCACGATAAATCAAAAACTATCATACATAAAAATAAATAAAAACCTGTTATAGAATGTATACGTAGAGCCCTTTCATATGATAACCCCACATGGTATAGTTATCTTACTTTGAAAATTGAAACACATTTTAATTTTTTTTAATGATGTACCACAACCTCGCGGTTTTCAGATCAGAAAGTGATCCTATAAGGGTTCCGTTTTTCCTTTTGAGGTACGGAACCCTAAAAACAATCGTAAACAAGTGAAACAATTTCCTTCTAAATATCGGCGTATTGTGAAACATGAGGCTATTTCCCGTAATTACGTTTCTCGTTTCAAATTCACCAATTAAGGTTCTTCTCGTGTGTCGCAGACTCTAGAAAAGATTTGCTCAATTCTTGGAAGGTGTTATAACAACTGAACATGATCATTTCCCTAAACAAATCTATTGACATGACAAAATATTAACAACTTATTATTATATACCTACGTCTTTTTTGTCTACGATTTTGTTTGTCAAATAATCATTTTCTTATGTTCTAGGTAGCGCAGTGGTTTTCGAGCAAATCTGGATAATTTGATCGTGAGTTGACGTTTTTAATCTCTTTTTTTCGAATTTTACTACGCTGACTGAAGGTTTCAAAATGAATTCAATGTAATTGATGTATTTACATCTTAATGTTAACTATACAATAAATGTATACAATTACCCATTCAAAAATCTTCAATATCCTGCAGTCAAACATGCTGCTTAGGATAACTAGACAACGAGGCAGTTCAACTATCAAAAAGTAATGGCTGATGAGATATCGATTTTGCAGTAAGCACTTCAAACGGGATAAGGTCGCTAAATTATTCCAAAACAATGGGATTTAATAGTTTACCTGACAAGAGCACGGGATTCCACTCACCTAAAATGTACTTGATGTTCACGCAGATTGTGACGTCACATGGTAATGGAATCAAACCCTTTGACGTCACAGGGTGCTGACATCTAATGGAATCAAACCCTTTGAATGTCCCGACCGTAATTTTAGACTATCGATTCCTATCGCAAACTTTGGTCTCAGAACTTGGGGGCAATTTGGAGTCAGATCTAATGGGACCCGATCTGCTGAGCAAGATAACTAGTTGGGGGATCAGTTTAAATGTATTAGATAAAGCAATTTAATATCACTTGCTCTATAGAGGAAAACATCGTAAGGAAACCTGCTTGATTGAGAGTTGTCCTTATTGTTCTCAAATGTGAAAGGTGCCGGAAGAGATCACTGTAGTGATAAGGTTGCCCTTTTTAAGATTTCGTACCCAAAGGGTAAAAATGGAGCCCTATTAAGGTCACTCTGCTGTCCGTCTGTCTGTCTGTCTGTTTGTCCGCGTGTCAGAGGTATCTAGCTCGTAGATTAAATGAATTACAAACCTGAAATTTTGGTATTTCGTATAGAACGTTGACCCAAAACCAAATATTCAATTCGAAAATTATTTTTCAGGGTGGACCCAAAATACATCATATTTTGGGTCCACAATATGATGTATTTTGGGTCCACCCTGAAAAATAATTTTCGTAGTTATTATCTACGGAACCCTAGAAGAGCCAGGCCCGACTCGAACCTGACCGGTTTTTATTTAATGGGCCTCCGCTCGCGACGCGCCATTGCTGGCAATGCGCTATTGCGGATTAGCCAGCAATGGCGCTCTATGGCCTAAGCTTCTCTCATTCTGAGACCCGTGTTCCAGTAAACTTCGATGGGATGATTATGATGATGATGAACTAATTATTCCGAAAATCATAATAGACTTTATGATGCTAATAATATTATTGTTTATCAGAATCTATACTATAAAATATACTCCAAAAATATACAATGTACGTGCACAAAATAATATAGAGAATTTACACAGAAGGTAAATTGTGTGTACATAATATATTTTCCTTCCGGTAATATTATCATGAGCCAGGTGCGTCAAATGTTGTGCTGAAATATTCGGAGGGAGTATTATCGGGTGCGTATCAAAGGGATTTTTGTGTTCGCCTCCAAGCCACCCGCGCCACCTGGGACTGAGGCCTAATATCGTTTCACAAAATGGCAGCTTTTTTTGGAATATTTCGGAATCAAAACCACAAAGAATATTGACGGATGAATTGAAAAAAAAAAATCTTATTATATTTTAAGCAAGAGTAAAGAATTGTATTACAGGAACAAAGTCGCGAGCGAGTTTTTCTCCCGGTAGTTAGAATGGTTGGTGGCAAATAGAATGAAACACCACTCGAGCAAAGCCGGCTCAGCTAGTAGACACTAAAACCTAAACTACTAAAACTAGTATATTATAACACCCCCGACAAGTGAAGGTTACAGTAACTAGAAAAGAGCTGATAACTTTCAAACGGCTGAACCGATTTTCTTGGATTATAGGTAAGAACACTTTTGATCAAGCCACCTTTCTAACAAAAATGAACTATATTAAAATTTGTTCAATAGTTTAGGAGCTACGATGCCACAGATAGATACACAGATACACACGTCAAACTTATAACACCTCTTTTTGGGTCGGGGGTTAAAAATAAAGTTGTAATGCCCGCCTCTAGGCTAAGTAAAGCTAGCAATTCATTTGTTAGTAATAGTTTTTATAATAAGCTCCCAGAATACATATTGCAGATGTCTGTTAATAAGTTCAAAGTTTTCATAAAACGTACACTTATTGAATAATTCCAATTTAAAGGATTATTTAAAAATGATAAGAAAGCTTGGGAATGAGTTGCCAAACAGCTTTGATAGTTCTAATGAGTATATAAGTGATGTGTATGATAAGTAGAAGTAAAGTGTGGAATGGCGTCCGTGTTTCCTGCCTAGTAGGTATAACTTAAATACCTTCAAAGCAAGAATGAATAAGCATCGTCTATATGTACAGGCAAACATGCCTCAAACTTGCTTTGTTGTTTATTAGCATCCTATTAGCATTGTCATCAAGAGCACATATTAACAATATTGTGTCCAAGTATTTTCTATAACAGTGGTGTAATTGAAGCTCATCTTACTAATTCTAAACCGTGCGATTGCTTTTTTTTTTTGAATTATATAGACTAGCGCTTGGCTGCAGTCAGACCTGCTAGCAATGATGATGCAGCCTAAGATGGAGCGCGCTTGCCTAGAAGTTGCCTATTCACTCTTGACTTGAAGGTACCCATATTATACTTAGGTGGAAGTTTTATCAATTCGCAACCAACATTGCGTCGATGTATGACTTTCTAGTTTAACCTAAATCGCAATTTGTGGAACATAAACAAGATTCAATAGGTGCTTAACGTCTAAACCTGCGAATTTCTTGGAAAAGTTGTATTTAAATGGAGTTATTCGGTTATTCCCGCAGACTTGCAGCGTGGGCGTTTACTTTGAACAACTTGCAAAGTGAATTGATAAGCAATTTTGATCGAATTTATTGGAACAAACTTCACTAGAAGCTGTTGTCAGCATTTCGTTAGCTTAGGGTAGATTCATATTGACACACTACCTATTTTACCTGTACTACATACCTATTTTGTAAAATTTCATTTTTCTACCTATCACGGTTCATGAGATAAGACACAGGCCGCTGACAGACAAACAGATGGACGGACAGTGGAGGCTTAGTAATAGGATCCAGTTGGAATACATTGAGTAAGGAACCGTAAGAATTACACTCAAGCAAAGCCTGATATAACCAAGTACCTGATATAATGTAATGTATGTATATACTTTATTATACCACAAAACACAGATGACAGGTTACAAAAAGAAAACTTGAAATGTAGGTTTAAAAAGGCAGTCTTATCGCTACATAGCGATCTCTTCCAGACAACCTTAACGCTAGGGAGAAAACATGCATAAAATCCAAAAATTCCACCTATTAAATAACCAGGAGCCCCAAAGTGGTCCCGTGGCAGTCAGTGGCCCACTTAACGGCAGGAAGGCCATCGTTAAGCGACCACGCGTGGCCATTAACTGCTCTCCCTTTCCAGAAAATTGTATAACGGTCTGGCCATCAGTCTTATAATTGGGTCGAAATGCAAATAAATAAGATCGCTCAGTGTACAAACATACAATTTTGGGTTATTTGTTTTCTGGGGTCAACAAACAGACCTTATTTTTCTACAAGGACCTAAAAAAAGGAGTCAAATGTTTTTGAGTGTATGTACCTATATGTCTAAGCGAAATGGCATAAACCGGGAGTTAGCCATATCCCTTACGGACATGGCTAGCTTCCGGGAAATGTTAAAAAAACAATTCAATTAGTGCATTTCACTAAACCAATCTAGTGGTATCATAAAATACTGAACATACTTTATGAAATGTAATGACAGACCGCATTGACCGACTTTCTTCTTTACTGTGTGGAAATTTCAACCCTCTACTTATCACGGTTTATGAGATACAGCAGACAGATAGATGAACGGACAGTGGATCAAACTCAAAAATCCAAACTCAATTAATTTATTCAAAGTAGGTACTATTTTACCTACTCTTTTTGATGGTCAGAATTGCTAGATTCGTAAAATATAATAATATAGTGGTGTTAATTAATTACGTAAACTAAATTAAATCTACGAGGGTTCCAAACGCACCTAAGCCTGAGAAGAGCTCACAACAGACTCAGCTGGCTATAATTTTCACTATCATATTAATAGGGTTCCGTTGACACACTTCAGGTACGAAACTCTACAAAGTTAAATCTCTAGCAATGTAAGGATTTTTTTTTTAAATAATATTACCCATGTTAAATGACTAATATTCCCCTTTCCTCTCCAACTAAGCATCAGGCTTGTGCTAGGAGTAGGTACGACAATAGTGCAACGGGCGGGGTTTGAACCGTCGACCTTTCGGTTTTCAGTCCACTCCTTTACCGGTTGAGCTATTGAGGCTCTTATATTTTATTTATATTAAAGAGGAAGAATATATTTTAAGAATATATTTTAAAGATGATAAAGTGTTATTATCTGCGTTGTAAACAACGATATGTGCGTGTAGGCAATACACATAGATACATAAATTCTAAGTACCGAGCACGGCAGCTTATTTATCGGTTTTCTACACGATTTATTTCAAAGAGTGCGCTCATGTAGCTTCGCGATCTTGAGGATTTGTACGGCTTTGTTTCGATGAAAATAAAATATGTATATTGAAACTCTGCCGATCCCTACTAGGCCTTTATTTATTTTTTATTCAGACACAAGTCAGCCCTTGACTGCGATTTCACCTGGTAGTAAGTGATGATGCAGTCTAAAATGGAAGCTATGTAAAACTTGTTACCCTAGTTAATGAAGTAACATTTGAAAAACCACGAAGAAAATCTCACAAAGTTTGAAAGTTTTAATCCCGCTTTATTGTTTAAACTTCACGTGCGCATGGTCATTGACTCGAGCTAAGACGCTATAGAGCGGGCGAGCCAGAACACTCGCACCGCTGCATGTAGAAAGGAAAAACATCTAAGTAGTTACTTAAACATTTTATTTTATTTAGTAATAATTGACAATTCTATAAAAATAACTTAAATCTAAATTTAACCTAAAAAAAAGAATATTAAATCAAAAGCTAAAATAAATTAAATTAAATCTAGTTAATAATTTAACTAGATTTAATTTAATTTATTTTATATTTATATTTTATATTTACAAAACAATCGTTTGCTTTTCACGGAAAATGAATTCAATTTAAGCATTAACCTTTTGAATTACATACAGACCTACCAATGTTTTATTATTTATTAAATGCACTCCATCACCAAAAAACCTCTATCTAATCCAAACAAAAGAGAACCTTATTACCACGACATAGAGTTCAAAATAAAAGGAACCGTAGAACAAGGTTTAAGTACAATCCATCAATGTCGCAGAAAGAAATTTAATCAAGCGAAAATAGGTCCAATGAAAATTTTCTGCGGAAATGGCAGGATCGGGCAGACGAAAATATATGTCCTACCAATTTGTACGCTGGAGGTTACATGTCTTGCCGTTGGGAGTTCAAAAAGTCACATTTTGGGTTGTGCAGACAGTAGACACATCAAGTAATGTTTCAGAAAGTCAGGAATGTTTGTTCAACAACTAATGGATGACTTTTATGTCATTCTATGTTAAAACTAGGTCCATGGTTAAAACACGGTCCATGGGATCGTCTCGATAATTCATCATCACCATCATTATCAACCGATAGATGTTTTGTCAGTTTTAGACCATTTTTGTGACGGGGGCTATCTCAAAAACTAAACTAGTATTTTATGCACCATATACTGTATTTAAACGTCAAATATTGAAAACAACGATTTGTAAAATAGTTAGCAAGCTGTGACCAAATGAACCATTGCGATATTTCTAGAGAAAAAATATTTCATGCATCCAAAATATTATGGTGTATTGTAATTATGTACGGATCCCTATTGCAGCACTTGTCCGTTTTTAACCCCCGACCCAAAAAGAGTGGTGTTATAAGGTTGACGTGTGTATCTGTGTGTCTGTCTGTGGCGTCGTAGCTCCTAAATAGTTTAGTTTTTTTTGTTTGAAAGGTGGCTTGATCTCGATTGAGTGTTCTTATAATCCAAGAAAATCAGTTCAGCTGTTTGAAAGTTATCAGCTCTTTTCTAGTTACTGTAACCTTCACTTGTCGGGGGTGTTATAAATGTTAAATTTACACTTGTTTAAATATTATCACGTCTTTTTGTGTGGTTAAATAAACCGTAATACATCCATCGGAATATAAATCCTAGTCAGTTTCCTCTCCACAAAGCCGTGCCAAAATCTCTTCCCTGTACATTACCCACGCGGCTCGTGTTCTCAACTTTTGCATGCAAACTTGACTCACAATTGGCATTCCACATACAGTTAAAGTGGCAAACCATTTGGCACTATAAATCCATTCTAAAATGCTTGCTCTTTAAAGCCTCAGCACACAACGTGGGACTAGCCTCCTCGGTCTATACGCCAACAGGTTTTACGTCTCAAAATATTTCTGCATAGGTAGTAATTGCAAACCTATGTGTGATATTTTGCCATAGGTATGGCTTACAAAAAGCCGTGATAGTTTAGTGGCTCTAACCGGCATCTTAGTTGGAGGTCCAGGCTTCGATCAGAGGCTCTCACCTCTTTTGGACTTTGTGCGTTTTCACACAGACACACTTTCGCATTTATAATATTAGTATGGATTATTGCCTTAAAGATGAAGGAAAACATTGTAAGGAAAGAAGGAGAGCTCTCCATAATGCCATATGTAATGTTTGCAAAAGTGTATGAATTATGCCTCTCCGCACTTAGCCAGAGGACTATAGTCAAACCCTTTCCACGTGGATGAAGTCTTGAATACGGAGCATCCTCTATTTGGTACAAGGATTACATCCTGAACACGTCTCCACAAAAAAAGTACAGGTTCTTACGGGATTTCAAAAACCTAAATCCACGCGGATGAAGTTGCTTGTATCAGTTAAATAAGTACTAACCTTTAAAAAAATATTATTCAATTAAACTTGTACAAGTACTTTGAAATGTCAAAAGCATCTACTGGTTCGGAAAGCCTTTTCTACCGAGAAGACAAAGTAGATACTTTGTAACTTCTAGTTTACTGTATGTTGCACGTTGTATGTAACTAGAGCTTAAATCCACAGTGTCTGTACGCGGAGCACGTGCGCGGAACACAAATTGTATGATAGCGCATTATTCGGGAATGGACGTTAGATATTGAATGCTCTGCATATTATAGACGGTTGCGGGCGCGCGGTAGTAATATATCTCGTGTGAACTGCATACTCAATTGTTTGGCTTTGCGTGCATATTATGGCTTTTTCAAATCCATATTATTACTACAATTATCTTACAAATTCAACAATTCACAATCAAATAGTGCAGTGTGTGTAAATAGTGTATGTATTACTTTGTAAATTATGTCTTTATTATGTGCTGTTAAATTAATTTTTTGTTTTTGTTTTGTAGCCTGGGGAGATCAATTAGGCAACTGTAATATCTCTCCAGGTATGTTTTGATCAATAAAGAACAAGTCTAAATTAAACTTTTATAACACCCCCGACAAGAGAAGGTTAAAGTAACTAGAAAAGAGCTGATAACTTTCAAACGGCTGAACCGATTTTCTTGGATTATAGCTAAGAACACTCTCGATCAAGCCACCTTTCAAATAAAAAAAACTAAATTAAAATCGGTTCATTAGTTTAGGAACTACGATGCTACAGACAGATACATAGATACACAGATACACACGTCAAACTTATAACACCCCTCTTTTTTGGGTCGGGGGTTAATAAAGAGCAATGGTATTTTCAATGAATGACTTTAACTTTCACTATATTATAAATGCGAAAGTGTATTTATTTGTTGCTTTGTCTTCACGCCGCAACAGAAGGTTCGCTTTGACGGGGTTTTTGAGTGGATATGGCTTAAGAGGGCTCTCTCCGTCACTCGTTTCATACAATCGTAGTTCCAATTTCATTTTGCAGACATATTCTAGAAACTAATATCTATGTCTGTGGTTTTCCAGATTTCTATTAAAATATTCGGTTTCAAAGTTACGCAGTCTTTAAAATTTTCATTCAAATCTTTGAGCCACTGTAATTTTAAAACTACATATTTTTAGAAAAATCTAAAACACCACAGACACAGATATTAGTTTCTAGAATATGTCTACAAAATTTCATGGACTTTGGTTGCTTAATATTCAAATGAAATTGGAACTACGATTGTATGAAACGAGTGACGTAGAGAGAGCCCTGTTAAAATCTGGAGAATGACACTATAGGTGGTAGGTAGGTATGATTTTACCCATCCGGATTTAGGTTTTTGAAAACCCCTGTGGGAACTGTTTGATTCTCAAGAGGAATACTATATTTCATTATAGGTAATGCCATGACATATATTATGATAAAATAACTATATCATGTTATATATACTAACATTAATTAGGTTAGGTTAAGAAACTAAACTGCAATATAGTTCGGAAAGGCAAAGGAAAATTTATAAGGTAAGAACAAGGGTATGAAATGAAATGTAAAAATGAAATAATAGTGGTCAAATAGTGTTAAAAATAATAATAAACCAATCAGCTTTTACCAAACTTTCTTCCTAAGCTTTATTCTGTTTGACATTCTACTACTTTTCGCGAAAATTCAGTCACCTAAAACGAAACCGAATTTTTCTAAAAAGCTGCCTCAGGATTGGAAATGCCACTGAAACAGATTTCCCCGAATTGCCCTCATGCCTCCCCGCCACATCCCCGCTCCTGTCGGAGGACGGACGGCTTAATTCTATTTTTCACTTCAAATTCGTTTGTGAAATTCCCTCTAAAATGAAGCGAGTCATTCTATTCTGAGAATGTTGAGTAGAAGTAAAGTTACGCCACTTTGCAGGAATCTATGACAAGCTTTATCATCATCATCATCATCATCCATATTGTTATGGCAGAGCGATGTCTTCTGACGTATAGTACGTTCGACGAAAAGTAGTTCTCCAACTCCTAAAAGAAGGCTCCAAACTCTTAGAGATACTGTAAACCTAAGTTATTTGAAATAAACATTTTTTTTTAAACCCCCGACCCAAAAAGAAGGGTGTTATAAGTTTGACGTGTGTGTGTATCTGTCTGTGGCATCATAGCTCCTAAACTAATGAACCGATTTCAAGTTAACTTTTTTGTTTGAAAGATGGCTTCATCGAGAGTAATCTTAGCTATAATCCAAGAAAATCGCTTCAGCCGTTTGATAGTTATTATTAGCTCTTTTCTGGTTACTGTAACCTTGACTTGTCGGGGGTGTTATAAATTTTATTTCGTCAACCGATAGACGTCCACAGCTGGACATAGGTCTCTTGTAGAGATTTCTATGTAGAGGGGTGGGGAACACCAAATTAGTATCTACATGCGAAGCCGGGGCGGGTTGCTAGTCACACTAACATTATAAAGGCAAAAGTTTGTGTAGGTTTGCTACTCTTTCACGCAAAAACTACTAGACGGATTTGGCTGAAATTTGGAATGGAGATAGATTATACCTTGGATTGACATATACGCTTCTTTTTATCCCGGAAAATCAGTGAGTTCTAGTGGGACTTTTCAAAAACCTATATCCACGCGAACGAAGTCGCGGGCATCAGCTAGTAAGGAAATATATTCCACGTATCCATTCAAGAATAATAGTCAATAATCTCCACAAGAGCGGTTCTCTCGACAATAAAAATTTTACGTTCCGTTTCCAGCGATTGCCCGCATTCAGCCCAGTCGCTTCGGTTATCGTAAAAGTATGGAGAAAACATTCCAACTGTTCGAATAACAATGTGTTTCGTTGTGCAAAGATTTAGATTGTGGTGACTATTTACTTGAATTTTTCAAGTACAAGACCTTGGTTTGCTATCTCTCCAGGTAACAATTTGGCAAGTTACATTAAACCATTATATGGAAGCGTGCTAACTTGAAAATGGTATGGCAGTTTAATAAAACCTGTATTTCAATTGGTTTCAGTCAAGTAAGCACGGCTGAAGCTTTCCACCAGACCTTTCCCAAAATGTCCATGCCGGGATTTGAACCCGGGACCTCCCATTTATAAGATCACATCGCTCAAAATTTTTAATAACAAACTATTTTTGATTTTTAGTTTGACGATCCTAAAGTGACCTGTAACTGAGGCTTATAAAAAGTCTCGGGTAGGTACTGGGTACGATTCTCGGTTTAGTTATTTTGGAAAATTATAATATCTACAAATCGATAAAGTCACTTCTAGGCAAGTGTGCTCCATCTTAGGCTGCATCATCACTTGCTAGCAGGTGTGATTGCAGGTCTGGTTTGACTTTAAATTTAAATAAAATAAAAAAGTCAGTAAGTACTGAAAATTGTTTTGAGTGGGCTGAACGTTTCCCAGGTGAAATGCGAATAAAAGAAAAGCAACAGATAATAGCTGCCAGCTCGAGGAAACATTGACTACAGTTGTTATGAAGGCCTATACAAAGATCGACACCCTGAGGTGTGGACACATACAAGGAGAGATCGCAGCGCGTTCTTCGCGGTTCCTAGAAGTTGTACCTATTTAATTGGAATAGTTTATAGTAGGTATGAAGGTATTCACAGTTCGGAACGCGACTAGGACCCCTCTCTTCAGTATATTATTTACTGTGAGTCGTGCGTGGGAGCATGCTATTTTAATCAACATTTACATAATAATACTTATTTGTCTATCATTTAAATATTTAAAACCGTGTAAACCACTTTATAATTAAAAATTATGGTAAAATTATTGTAAAATTTAAGCTTTCATTTTGCGAATTCTGTTTCGTGTGCCTTTTCAATAAAAATAAATCAAAACATAATCAAAAAGGGCATAGTCAAGAGCGAAATGCGCGATGGTTTGATCGTAAAAATCATCGCTTGTGCACAAAATAAAAATATTTGTAATTGTATTTAAAAGATATAAAAAAAATATTGATTTGAAAGATTCCAGTCCAATCCATTCTGGCTGTGTAAAGTGTATACTGCGTCATCGTCAAGACGACGAAGAACTTATCCGCGCGCATTTATCCGCTCGCACAATTTCGCTAGATGTGTCCCTAGGCTAAGACTGCAATACTCTAGACAGAGGCTCAGCAAGGTAACGTCTGATTGCATTGTAAAGGCAATGTTTCCACCGTATATTGGAGACCACTTTAGAAAATTGCCCCCGACATTAAAACGTTCCGTTTCTGTACACACTTGTGGATGCTTCTGTAACAAGCACCACCTGTTTTAAAAACAGGTTGAACTGAAAAATATTAAGTATACTTTTATAAAAACTGTAAAAGAAATCAGCGTTGGGGCATCTGGTAACTGACATATTCGCCATCGAGGTTTGTGTCTGAGGGACTCGATGTCTCTATACAAGACAATATTGCTCACACCATGTACAGTGAAAGGCTATAAGTCGCTTAGGACTTTAATGATCATATTGGCGTGGCACGATTATGCACATACGTTAGGTTTGTGTGGCGTGTTTACACAAAAAGGTCATAAGTGCGACAGATTTTGTTAAGCAATAGTTTTGTGGAATTACTACTCAAATTCTGAGGCCGACTGTACTTATATACTGATGAATAATCATTTTTCTATTCTATTCTGTTCAACGACGGAGAATATTTTCGAGAGCGTTTTCGCTCGCGCGATTCCTCTAAATATGTCCGTAGGCTAAAACTGCAATACTAGAGGCTCAGCATGGTAACGTCTGATTGCATTGTAAAGGGAATGTTTCCACCGTACGGATTACAGACCACTTTAGCAAATTGCCCGCGGCATTAAAATGCTCCGTTTGTGTACACACTAGGGGATGCTTAAATAAGTGTATTTATTTGTAACAAGCGAAACTATTTTAAAAACAAGTTGCACTGAAAAATATTACTAGAATAATATAATACCTGTTTTTTTAATAAAACCGTCGTAATTAAAGTTTGAGGAAGTTTCGAAAAGAGTTTTGGAGACAACCAGGGACACGAGAGTTGGCAGCTACCTTAGGCAAAGAATTAGTTTGACCATGCAAAGGGTTTGCTACCAGCATCTTAAGTACGATTATAATATAGAATTGCCAATTACTAATTATACTTACCTAATTTGATTCATTAAAAAAAACTTTCACATTTTTTACTTTAGGTACCTACTTGGCCAGCATAGTACAAAGGCCAAACACTTCTCATTTTGAGAGGAGACCCGGGATAAGACAAGTCTTAAATTCTAGTCCATCATCATCATCATCATCATCATACATTCATCATTATCGTCGGCCCCGATACTGAGCAAAGGTCTCCACTCAGAATGAGAACGGTGTAGGCCATAGAACGCCATGCTGGTTAAGTGCGAATTGGTAGAATGCATACACCTTTGAGAGCAGTATGGAGAACTCTCAAACATGCAGGGTTCCTCACGATGTTTTCCTTTACTTTAAAGCAAGTGATACTCATTTTTATTTATTTATTTAGATACAAGTTAGCCCTTGACTGCAATGTAACGAGGTGGTAAGGGATTATGTAGTCTAAGATGGAAGCGGGCTAACCTGGAAGGGGTATGCCAGTTTTATCAAACCCATATCCCATTGGTTTCTACACGGCATCGTACTGGAACGCTAAATTGCTTGGCGGCACGGCTTTGCCAGTAGGATGGTAGCTAGCCACGGCCAAAGCCTCCCACCAGACAACTAATTGCTTGAGTTGCGTGCCCGGGATTAAACTTTCGTCCTGCCTAGGTGGACGTTTTAACCAATAGACTATTACAGTCATAGTCAGGTTAACTCTATCCAAATTCTCGATTTTTGCACTTTCCACGCGGGTAAAAGAGTTCCACTTCAAAAAAAAACAGTTTAAAGCTCCAGTAACTGAAACCTTCTCGTTACGGAGTTCAAAGTGGTCCTGAAACGTCCAGTAAAAGTTTAACGGTAAGCCGCCTTTTGACTTAGTGTTTAATTAACATCCGTTACCCAGTTAACTGTCCCCTGCAGGGGCTCGGCAAAATTAAAAGTAAAACTTAATTAGGTTTTAATGTAGGCACAAGATTTTAGTGCTTTATAATGAAGGTTGACTTGATTAAGATTATATTAGGGTTAAGTACTTAATAGAAGACGTTTTAAAACTTTTACGGCCCAATTCAAAAACTGGTCAAGTGCGAGTCGGAACTCGCTCTTTTAGGGTTCCGTACGTATCGTATTTTGGGTGTACGTACCTATGAAATATTTTCTTTTCCGAGTCAGAACAATAGAGAGAGTGTAAACCGTGAAAGAAAACCCCAAAAAATGATCGTTTATTTTGAGCTTACCAACTATTTTATGTTTAATCGTTGTTCATAGTATTTGTTGTTTAAATATGTATGGTACATAATGTACCGAATGTTAAGAGAAATAGATACTTCCTATAAATTAAAAAAAAAATCGATATTCTGGCGGCTGTGTGGGCGCCATTTTTAAATGTGAAAATTTTTATTTCTTTATTAAGTAGATAAGTTTGACATGTGTATCGGTGTATCTGTCTGTGGCATCGTAGCTATTAAACGAATGAACCGATTTTAATTTAGTTTTTTTTGTTTGAAAGGTGGCTTGATCGAGAGTTGAAAGTTATCAGTTCTTTTCTAGTTTTCTTGTAGAGGTTTTTGTGTGGGGGGGTTTTTTAAATTTTGAGTTTTATTTACGACTTGTTGTATGGATAAGCTTGTTTTCAGAAACTTTCTGCTTCAAATAAAGGTTAAAAAGCAAAATATCGACATAGTTACGTAGATTTTTCCATAACAGATGTAGATTTTTCCTTATGAGCTCCACCAAATAAAGCTACTAAACTAAGATGATCAAACGACAATCAGTCACCACTAAATGGAATAGCGACCACAAAATAGAATAAAATGCGACAAATAACACATAAAACGGGCCATAATCCGCGATTATACGAATAGTTTGCGGGATGAGGGATCGAGCAATAAAACACACATAAAACTCCAATCTCTGAGACAGATATAGGGACTGATAGGGGCTTACTAGAACTCATTATTTTTATATCGAACTTACTTTTTCCTGAGCTTTATTCCACCTGACTTCCACGTCAGTCAGTAATACTTTTCTAAGTCAGTCATGTATTTCCTTTACATACAACTAGCTGATGCTAACCACTTCATCCGCGTGGATTTAGGTTTGTAAAAGTTTAATTGAATAAAAATATTTTGAATTTTGAATTTTTTTGACCGTACTAGCAAGCGACCCCAAAATAGAATATAACGCGACAGATAACAAATAAAACGTGCCAAAATCCTCGATTATATGAATCGTGTGCGGGATGAGGGATCGGCAATAAAACACACATAAAACTCCGATCTCGGGGACAGATGTAGGGGCGCGACGTTGTAAAGGCTTACTAACAAACTCATTATTTTTTATTTGCCATAAAAATCGCTTATTGACAACTTTAAATTTTTTAAAGGGGAATTTTTTTTAAACTTTAAGGGGATATTAAAGTTTATATTGACTCATTGTGTCAGTTTGTGTACATTCATTCATCCTCAGCTAAAATGCTTAAACTAAAACTCAACTCATTTGTTCTAAGTAAGTACCATTGTACTCCTTTTGATGTAATAATAAATCACGTAAACTTAAACTAGCTATGAGGGTTCCAAACGCGCCCAGGTCTGAGAAGGGCCCATAAGCGGGGTAATTCACTCAGTGAAATCAACACTAAATATTTCATTGGTTCTACATTGCTGCTTCACTGAGTGGCATTAAAAAAATTTTTTCATAAAAAACCTTTACTGGATTAAATGTTAATAATTATGTCAAAAGAGCCTGGTGGCTCGATTTCGGGTAGCGTGTAGGCTATATGGCTTGATTGAGGTATAATAATAAAATTTATACTACAGAAACAATAAGTATTAAAAGAAATACTCTCGCTCTTTTGAAACAATATAGGTACTTACAAATAAATCATAAAATACTCGTATGTACAAAATTACATTTCGTACTGTTATATCTCCAAACAAATAAACCTATATTTGTGAAAGTCTGAACAGATTTTATTTCAATAAAAAATGCAAATAATCAGATAAAAGGCAAATAAATCGGACGGTTGGCCGCGGGCGGTGCGCCGACTAGCAATTGAATGTACCTAATTGAAATATCGAGTCCAATGCGCGGAGCCTGCATCACTTCAGGAAATAACCGGCGAAATAGCTGGCTATTTGAGAAATAGATCTAACAAGCTTGGGATTGTTGTATGCTCATTAGATAGCTGGAATAGAACTTGTTGTTATTGATAAATTGATTGTGTTTTGTTTTTTTAATAAAGGATTTTCCATTTATTTTGGAAGAGGCTGCCTCGAGGCTGGTAGGTACCTAGAGGTTAAAGTTAAAAAGAAATTAAATGTTTGTCTTATTAATTACTGGGATCTTCGTGGATTAAGGTTTTTTTTAAAAATCCCGCCTTTATTTTCTGGAACAAAAAGTAGCCTATATCCTTTGCCAGGCCGCAAGCCATCTCTGTACATCAAAATCAGTAACAGGTCAGTTTAATAGATTATGGTTTATAATAAACCATATCCGTATGGGAGTATGGATGGTTCAAGTATAGGTAATTAAGTTGTTACTATTTTGATCATTATATTTGTCGTATCGTTTAGTTGCCACAAGTTCGTGGGTCGGCCACAGCACACAAGTCTTCTCCCTAGTGTATCTCTATCATATCGTCTTTGCAAGTGTAAGTAAACTCCTGTAATATACACGTAACAGCAAATCCCCCGTGTCATCTCACAAAGTTGGATTTCGGAATGTTACAGCATCCCGCACTAAGAGCCCCTACACACTAGCGTTTCTGCAGCGTAGGCGTTTGCCAAACACGTTCCAGCGTAGACCACGCGACAACGCGACGTACACGCCGCTTTAAAACCTGAACGCTACGGTAAAAAAAAATCAAAATATTTTTATTCAATTAAACTTTTACAAGTGCTTTTGGATCGTCAAAATAATCTACCACTGGTTCGGAATGCCGTTCCTACCGAGAAGAACCAGTAAGAAACTCGGCAGTTGCTCTTTTCAAGTATTCAATTTACAATAATATGCCATACTACTGTCGACGATGCGAGTCAAGTCCAAGCTTTTTTGTCATTTACATAATCTTCGACGCATGAATCTAGCGTTGCATAGGTAGTGTATCGTCACGTGCAATCGTGAACATTTGAAGAGACAGTCCAATTGAGTAAAACACGTCATTTAACTCTGAAAAGTTTAAGGTGCATAGCTGGGATTGAACCTCACAAACTTCGCACACCTTTGGGATCATTATGGAGAACTCTCAGGCATGCAGGTTTCCTCACGATATCGAAGCGATCAGCCTAGGCAGCGTTGCGTAATCGTGGCATCATACATGCAACAAACGCCTACACTGCAGAAAAGCTAGTGTATAGGGACTCTAACAGTTACGGTATCCAAAGTTGCTGAGCTGAACACAGGCGCTCGGTGAAACGGAACGGTAAATTTTTATTGTCATTGCTTTTCGACTTACGTAGATACTCGTTCGTATGAGTACGTATTGTTGACTTGATGGCCTGAGTGGTGATTTCATGGCTGAAGAGGCGATTTCCAACTCGATGAGAATAACGGCTTAGGTACTAGATAAGTTTATATTATAGCCTGTTAGTTTTAGTATTGCCCTTTGGGTGCGGATCCCTAAAAAAGTAGTGATGGCTTGGTCTTGGTAGCCTGTTTTACCACCTATGTTATTAACCCCCGACCCAAAAAGAGGGGTTTTATAAGTTTGACGTGTGTATCTGTCTGTAGCATCGTAGCTCCTAAACTAATGAAGCGATTTTATTTAGTTTTTTTTTTGTTTGAAAGGTGGCTTGATCGAGAGTGTTCTTAGCTATAATTCAAGAAAATCGGTTCAGCCGTTTGAAAGTTATCAGCTCTTTTCTAGTTACTGTAACCTTCACTTGTCGGGGGTGTTATAAATTTTTAATTTACACTTGTTACACGTACATTGTTATCTATACTAATGTCGTAAAGAGGTAAAGTTGTAAGTTTGTTTTTACAAGGTAATCTCTGAAAATACTGAATCAATTTTGAAAATTCTTTTGTCAGTAGATAGCTACCTTATTACTTAGGATATTTATTTAAGTAAGTATATTATGTGCAGGTCGTTGTTTGACTAGATGGCGGATGCATTTAATCATGCAAATACATCTTTCTTGGGTAGAAATCCATATTATGGGGGTCTAGTGCGGAGGGTTGGAGATGGGGAACATAATTATCTCAGGTTTCTGGATCCAGTGGTTTCACCTACCCTGATAAAATGTCAGTCATTCGAGTAATTTCACTTCGGGACCACATCATTAGCCCCGTCCGCACTCGCTCGGAGCTGCAACAGAGTCGTAATTGTCTCGTCACATCGGAATTGATTCCCGCTCCCCACTCCAGTCACTAGCGCTGAGATATTGACTCGGATTCAGGACATACTAATGACATGTCACTCACGAGCTTGCTAACAAGCGTTACTTGCTACGTAACGTTAGTGCTAGACCTTTTAGTTTGAGCTAGGTATAGTCATTCTCTCCTTTTTTCTGATAAAAATGTATCTACGTACATTTATCGTCATTATAACCACCTAAACCCACTTCCAGCCCACTACTGAGCACGGATCCTCTCTCAGAAAGAGGTTTAGGCCTCAGTCCACCACGCTGGCATAGTGCGGATTGGACAGACTTTACACACCGAACGCAGTCGTAATTGTCTGTCAGATCGGAATTAATTCCCGTTCCCCGCGCCAGTCACTAGCGATGAGATATTGACTCGGATTCAGGTCATACTAATAACTCACATGTCACTCACAAGCGTACTAACTAACGTTACTTGCTTTGTTAATTGAAAAAGAAAACTGACTAAGTGCGAGTCATACTCGCGCACCGAGGGTTCCGTACTCGGGTATTTATCGCTTACTCGCGCGATGAATCAAAAACTATTTATGCACAAGTGTAAATTAAAAATTTACAACACCCCCGACTAGTGAAGGTTACAGTAAGTAGAAAAGAGCTGATAACTTCCAAACGGCTGAACCGATTTTTTTGAATTATAGCTAAGAACACTCTCGATCAAGCCACCTTTCAAACAAAAAAAACTAAATTAAAATCGGTTCATTACTTTAGGAGCTACGATGCCACAGACAGATAGACAGATATACACGTCAAACTTATAACACCCCTCTTTTTGGGTCGGGGGTTAATAAAAACAAAAATAAGTTACGATAAAGACACGTTTATTTAGGTAGCCAAGCGTACAAAAGCCTATTAGCCAAGTTCTTATTACCTATCTTATAGGTACATTTACGAAAAAATACTTTTTTACTACCCAATTACAGTTGAATCATGAGTTAGGTAGTAGTTATTCTCAACAACTGTCTACGCTAGGAGCCTAATTCAATTTTCAATTTGGAATTTGTTGGCGAAATTCCCTCCTACATCGACGGAGCAAAGAGTCAGCTGACCGAGCCTTATATTAAGGGAGGATATTGGATTTTTATGACCTTATAAATCCTGCCCAAATGTGAAATCGCTTAAGAAACAAAAATGGAGATTTCAATCCATACTAATCCATACTAATACTATAAATGTGAAAGTGCGTCTGTCTGTCTGTCTGCTACCTTTTCACGGCCCAACAGTTTAACCGATTCTTACAAAATTTGGTACAGGGTTAGCTTATATTCCGGGAACGGACATAGGCTACTTTATACCGGAAAATCAAGGAGTTCCCACGGGATTCCTAAAAACCCATCCGCTTAACCGATCTGTATGAAATTTGGTACCGAAGTAGCTTGCGTCCCTGTTATTGACATAGGCATTTTATCCCGGAAAATCATACAGTTCCCACGGGATCTTTAAAAACCTAAATCCACGCGGACGAAGTCGCGGGCATCCTCTAGTATTAGAATAAAGGGTTTTACAATGAAATAGAACATAGACAGTTTTAGGCATATGCATTTGTTATATATTATGCATTTGTTCTATTTTAACGCTTTTTTAACGGACGTTAAAAAAGCTCTCGTGCGAATCAGTCCTAAGTGTTTAGCAATGCATGACGTTATTTCTAATATAATTCCGACGAAAATATAAAAAAATGCACTTTACACTTTGACGTAAGATTTTTTACACCTTTATTATCTGTTATCTCTCAAAGCCACCATGATCCAAACTTCATAGAGCTTGTTCCTCCCTGTGTTGGGGACAATACGCAGAGAAACTCTCAGCTTTTATAAAATAACGAAGGTCTGCCACGCGCTGGCTCTCTCTATAATAGTTTAGTGTACTACCTATAGACCTGCCTACAAATTGGAGGTGCTAGTCAGCGATGAAATTACTGTCGGTTGCAAATTGATTCTTAGTGGTTAGCAGTGCTTTGTCGGGCCACAGGGCGATTAGTCTGAGGCTTTACCAGCTATATCAACGTATATTTGCTTAACTTGGTTTATTGACTGAGGTACCTAAGTCTACTTTCGTAAAATTGCACTAGTCCGTCCATCCGTATGTCAGAGCCTTATAATATAAGAACTATATGTAAACTGATGGCCTTCAGCCAAATATTGCATTAAAAACATAAAAATCTTTCTTTCAGGGGGGGTTCTCATAATTAAAAGTGGAGATCGAATTCGGCACTAAAAATATGTTAAAAACGGCTACGTATGTTATAAACTGAATCTTGTGTATAATTTCAGTTTTTTTCTGTACTTGAACAAAAAACACTAAAATTACCTACATAAATATTAAGTATAAAGAAACGAAACTATTTCATTTTTAATGGGTAATGGGTAAGTACCTATCAGTATTTTTAACGTAACTTCACAATAATGTTTAATGATGGCGCTGTTAACATTATTGTGAAGCATTATTCCAATAGCGCGAAGTTAAAGATTTGTGCCTGGGATCGAACCCTAAGCCCCCAAACCCCGACATCTTAATCCTTAACCGCTGAGCTATCGCGTTTCATACATCATCAAGCTAGTTTCCTGCCGACCGTAACTATAATACCTACTATTCCAATTATAATAATCTACCGAGACATAACGTCTAAATAACTGTAAGAAAATAGACTAACATATCAGTTGTCGAATTACTACATAATATAAAATGGTCGGATGCCTTGAGACACTGCTGGTAGGATTTAATGGAATTTATTTGAGACTTGCATCTATATTGTATTACGAAACCTTGTCGCAAACAAGGTGAAAACCGCAATTTTTTCAATAGGCTAACTTTCCTATACTTAATAATATTTTCAGGGTTCCATCCTCAAAAGGCAAAAAAAACCTTATTATAGGATCACTTTGTTATCTGTCTGTATGTCTGTCTGTCGTATCGCCAAGAAACCTAAAGGGTTCTTCTCATTAACCTAGCATCATGAAATTTGGCAGGTAGGTACAAGGAACCAAAAGCTTAATTTGGTATAATCCGCCTAAACCAAATAAATCTATCTATATGGCGCAACATGCAGCATGCAACATGTACCGGCCGCCCTCCCACTAATAAACATGCAGGAAAAGCCAGCCACCAAGCAAGCCACACGCAGCACCACACAAATCCCAAAACCACTCGACGCACGTTTCGCCCCGACATCGGAGCATCCTCAGGAGATGTAGACCTTACAATGCCTAATTGTAATTAGCTCGATTGCGGTAGAATGACAGCTACAATATCACGAAAGCAATCACCTCTGATTGGTTGTCGCTCGCTCACTATTGGCTACAATGCATTGTTGCAACAAGAATAGCATAAATTCAGCCAATAACAACAATTGCGATTGTAATTATGACTGATGAAGGTTTTATAGAATCGAGCTGTAGAATTAAACCGAGAGTTCCCTCACTCTACTTCAATCTGGATATGCGTTATGACTGTTATAACAATTGTCACAATCGCAATGTGCAATACAAGTTCCGTAATACAGGGCCTGGCAAACGTACTGCTTTGTTCCATTTGCGGGAAATCACTTTATTTGTGGTGCTCTGTGAACCCGAGCGAATTAGTGGAAAAAGACTGCACCGTCTCATTGAGAGACAATCCGGACATATCGGGCCGAGAAATAGAGTGTTTTACTGATTTAAGTTTCCGCTTTCTTATTGTGATCTCACCCGATGGAAGGTGGTTATGTCAAAGTCAAAATCATTTATTCAAAGTAGATACATTTGTACTTCTTTTGTTGGTCGAAATTGTTAAAGTACGATATAGTGGTGAAAATTAATTGCGTAACTTAAAACTAAACCTACGAGGGTTCCAAACGCGCCCAAGTCTGAGAAGAGCCCACAACAAACTCAGCCAGGTATTCTTTTTTTTAATGCAGTCTCAAATGTTGAATAGTGGCCTATCTATGGGTGTTGTACAGGATATATTTTGGAGAGTGTGTTCAAGAACTCATTGAGCTGGTTCCTCCTTCACCTTTCTTATATCGTACCGCCAAGGTCTGCACTCGTAGTATGTACCTAGTCGAAATTCCGTTTAAAAAAAAAAAATTTATATCGGAAAAACCTTCAAATAATGAGTAAATAGGCATCTTCTAGGAATTTTAGGCTGCATCATTACTTACCAGCAGATTTGTTTGCAGCCAAGTGCTAGTCTATAAATTAATTAAAAAAAATAGAAACAAGCGCTCATCATCATCATCATCATCATAATTAATCTATCGCCAGATCACTACTAAGCCCGGGTCTCTTCTCAGAATTAAAAAGGTTTGGCCATAGTCCATTACGCTGGCCCAATATGAATTGACGGAATTGACCGACTTCACACACCATTTGAGAACATTGTGAAGAAACCTCAAGCATGCAGGTTTCCTCACGATGTTTTCCTTCACCTCTATAAGCAAGAGATTTTTTAAAGCCTAAATCAAATAAAAAGATTTAGATCTGCAAAATATTCCTAACATATATTTTTATAATAATATTATGATCTAAAATATCGTCTAAAATTATTCAACCCCTAAAAATATTGAAAGGTATAAAAATGTTTTCTTAGCCCAAGAGCTCGTAAAATAAATTTCTGATACTAATTTCAATGTTGAGTTTTTATGGACCCCCGAGGTGCTTCGACCGAATTGCGCAAATAATTCTCGAGTATTTGTAGGTTGAAAGTGGCATAAGATGTTACGTACTGTCCAGGCCGGCCGCCACTTTGCAGGATTTCCCTTTTTTCTTTTACAACATTCATTTTACTTTATCTGTTAACTAGCTGATACCCGCGACTTTATCCACATGAATTCACCTTTTTAAAGATTCGCGGGAACTATGGATTTTATGGGATAATAATTAGAAGCCTATGTGTTAATCCAGGGTATACCTATAAAATCTATCTCCATTTCAAATTTCAGCCGTCCATTCAATAGTTTTTGCATGAAATAGTAACAAACATACACACACACACACACACTTCAAAACTTTCGCCTTTATAAGATAAGTGTCATGTGATAGGTATAGGTACACCCATTGATTTTAGCAGAGAGCCACCCGGTACACCCAAGTAGGTATACCCCAAGGTTTGACAGTTAGACAAACAGACAAACATGCAGAGACAGAGAGACAGACAGACACATAGACAAGAGACAGAGAGACAGAAAACGAATGGATCCTAGGATTCCTTTTTTCTACATATATATACGGAACCATAAAAATGAAAAAAAAAAAAAACTTATGAAGGGCGATAGCCTATTAAATATATAATTATCACATGTTCTAATGGTGAACGCAAACATCGTGAAGAAACCTGAATACCCCAGAGTTTTCCTAGATATTTTCAGAGGGGTATGAAGTTGCCAATCCGCTTTGGCCAGCGTGGTAGACTATGGCCGAATCCTTGTCATTCTGAGTGGACACCCGAGCTCAGCAGTGAGTCAAGTGAGAGTTGATGATGATGATGATGATGAATAACAACTCCCAAAACATTTTCATAAAATTATTGTCAAAACACACCGAAATAATAAGGGGACCCTTGTTAGTATTAAATTACACAAAACAGGATATCGTAAATCCGCAGGAAACTGCCGCAAAAAGGAACCTCCCTTTTCCTTTTTACGCGGTGACCTTTCGCTGGCCCGATCACAAAAACCCCACTTTCCAAGCAATTTCAGATTGCGCTATAAAACAAAGTTTAGCGATAGATAACATAAGATTGAAAACTATAGGTACCTTTATATCACAAAATCCATATCACACTAATATTATAAAGGCGAAAGTTTGTGTGTATGTGTGTGTGTATGTTTGTTACTCTTTCACGCAAAAACCACTGGACGGATTTGGCTGAAATTCGGAATGGAGATAGATAATATCCTGGATTAGCACATAGGCTACTTTTTATCCCGGAAAACCAAAGAATTCTCCCGGGATTTCGAAAAACCTAAATCCACTTGGACGAAGTCGCGGGCGTCAGCTAGTACTTAATAATCCATACTAATATTATAAATGCGAAAGTGTGTCTGTCTGTCTGTCTGCTACCTTTTCACGGCCCTACAGTTTAACCAATTCTGACGCCGGAAATCCCGGAAAATCTAAGAATTCCCACGTGATTCCCAAAAACCCACCCGCTTAAGCGATTTGTATGAAATATGGTACCAAGGTAGCTTGCGTCCCTGTAATGGATATAGGCAACTTTTTATCCCGGACAATCAAACAGTTCCCACGGGATCTTTAAAAACTCAAAACCACGCGGACGAAGTCGCGGGCATCCTCTAGTTTTTATCATGAATGCGAAAGTTGGTCTGTCTGTTTGTCTGTCTGTCTGCTAGCTTTTCACGGCCCAATAGTTTAAGAGATTTTGATGAAATTTGGTAGGTATAGAGTTATCTTATATCCCGGGGAGGACATAAACATATTTTTATCCCGGAAAATCAAAGAAATCCCACGGGAGTTTTAAAAACCTAAATTCACGCGGACGAAGTCCATCATCTAGTATGTAATAAATGATTTAAATCTTTGGTGTGCTTTTAACTTAGTTGTCTCATTTTAATTACATTTTTTCAACTTAAACGTATTTGGGACTCCAACAAAATTAAACGTACGACCGACATAGTAAAAGACTCATAGTAGGTATGTACATTGTATCAAGTTGTCAGCAGTGGGATTTATTACGCCACAGATATACCTAGCGCAGTCAGTTTGATAAATGCTCTGTGTTTTTGGCTCCTGCAATATTCAACACCGAAAAAAACTTTAGTATTTAGTAGTTTTTGGCAACTTTTATTTTCTAGTCTATCGCAATAATAGATACGAGTCTTTAAAACGTATGGCAAATAATCCAGGCTAAATTAATTGGGTAGTTAGGTAGTATCCATTCACTCACAGAATATAATATTGAGCTATGTCTAAAAGGGTAAGCAGTGCTTCTATGCCTCTATGACTTGCACACCAACGCTCAGATAGCATGTCCAGAATGACCCTTGTAGTGCGTTTTACATAGAGACAGAGTGAACTAGAGTGAGGTTTGATCCTAATTCGACGATATGTCATTGGGTTATTATGGGTGACGTGAAATCAAAGAAAAATACGTGATTCATAGGCTACCTAGCGTGAAATGTAGGAACAAACTGAGTTTGTTGTGGGCTCTTCTCAGACTTGGGCGCGTTTGGAACCCTCGTAGCTTTAGTTTTAAGTTACGTAATTAATTATCACCACTATATCGTACAAAAACAATTTCGACCATCAAAAGGTCGTACCATCAATTGTACCTACTTTGAATAAATGATTTTGACTTTGACTTTGGTCATTTGATGACGTAGAAGCCTCGATGTTTTTGTTACAAGTTCCCTGACTATCGTGAACTATGATAGAAATCGTTGTATCAAACTAAAAAGGCTTTGAAATCCTTACTAAAGATTAAAACACAATAAATTGGACTTTTTCAGCCAACTTTCATTTCGCGTAACGTATTTTCCTCCGACAGAGAGGACTAATGGTTTTCTCATAAAAGAAATGAAGCCCAGTCAGGGTTTTACGTAGTCCATCGTGTAATAAAACCCTGTCTCTTTTTTAGCTCGGTTTCCGTCTAAAGACGTGGGCAAACAGAAAGCGTTTTTAAAATTTCAATTTTAACGGCCAATGTGAAAAATGTTTTTTGGAATCTTTTTGTTTAAAAACTAGCTTATGTCCGCGACTTGGTCTGCGTGGACTACACAAATTTCTAACCCCTATTTTACCTACTTAGAGACGCCGTACATTTTTTTTATGAGGAATATTAGCCATGCTAATCATGACTAATATTCCCCTTTCCCCTCTAATTAAGTGTCAAACTTGTGCCAGGAGTGGGTACGACAATATTGCAACGAATGGGGTTTGAACCACCGACCTTTCGGAATTCTTTCCGCTCCTCAACCGTTGAGCTATCGAGGCTCTATTATATATGTATTCTTATTCAGTACCTGCTCAAACGACCGTGATTTCGATTTCTGAGAACTAGTATGACAAGTTGTTTGTTGGTGTGCCTGTAGCGCGGTGGGGGTTGCAACTTTAGACGTGTAGCTGCTACCATGATGCAGTCACGCGGTCTTTGTGTTGAGGCCCTTACTGGTCTACCGTGTAACAAAACCTCGTCTCTTTTTAACTCAATTCCCGTCGTTAAAATCTTTGAGGCGACACTGGTGCTACAAAACAAAGGAAAAGATTTCCCTATTGTTCCGAGAATAATACCGTAGATAGCCTGGAATGAATCTGTATCGGTTTAATTTAGTGTTTCGTGCTTGTCAACTTTTTGTGAAGAAACAAAACTTAAAAATTTTTGCAATATGATGGTTTTTTTAAGAATATTAGCCGTGCCAATCATGACTAATACTCCCCTTTCCCCTCCAATTAAGCGTATTGTGCCAGGAGTGGGTACGACAATTAATAGTGCAAAGGCTTATCAATTTTACAAAAGTGAAATTTTGGCGTTGGGTAACTTTGAGCATGTGCGTCGTTCCACAAAATATGCTCTTCAACAGCGCTGCTGCAAATGAAATCAACATAGTAATTATATATAAAAAAATACGGCTAAATGTTACCAGACCTAGTTTTAGCTGGTTATAACTAGCTGCGGCCGGTAACTCAACTGGGTGAGTTAGGTGTATCGGTTACATATTATTTCGATAAAATAAAATAAATAAATAAATTTTATTTCAGTCAATAAGTCTCAAGACAACACATGACAACAAAAAAAGAACACAAAAAACACAATATGATGCAGATAATATAGTAGAAGAATGTGACCCGTCCGATGACGATAAGCAGCTGAACTGAATTTTTATTCCCACTAGTTCAACGGTTGAACTAATAAGTTGAACTAGTGGGAATGAGCGTAAATGGTGCCATCAAATACCGTGGGAGGCGACCACCACGCGAAAGTCGTTCCTGTTTCATAGTTGTTTTGGTCGCACAAATTTGGATGATGCTTTCTAAGCCTACTGAATATGTCTCAAATGTGCAAACAAAATTCACTATAAAGCAAGTAGGTACATTTCGCACATTAACCGCGCTTAAAATGGTTTCCAGCTGCAAATACTCCAAGATTTACACTCAGCACAGCTAAAACATAAATCAAAGACGTAATCAGTCATTCCCTTAAACAAATAAGGATGTAAACGGGATCCTTCTTGAAATATAAACGTCGTGGCAGAATTATTTATTGCCTCATTTACATACATACAAAACGTTGACAGTATTACGGCTGGTGACAAATTTACGGCTGAAACCGTCGCTTAATCTTAAAAAAAAACAAAAAAACAGCTTAATCCGTGTTGGACCTGAAACCGAGGGTTTCTTATCTTGGGGAAGGATACGTGTAATTACTTTGTTGCTTAAATTAATCCATATCCATACTGCATGCTCATATTGTAAATGCGAAAGTGTGTCTGTCTGTATGCTAGCTTTTCACAGCCCAACTGCACAGCACAAGATTTAGAATAAAGATACAGCGTTAGCTTACATCCTAGAGAAGGACATGGGCTACTTTTTATCCCGGAAAATCAAAAAGTTCCCACGGGATTCTTAAAGGCCCATCTGTTTAACCGATTTATATGAGGTAGGTACATCCCGTACTTTAATTTTCCGGGGTTAAAAGTAGCATATGTGTTAATCCAGGATCAGCCACCAAATCCGTTCAGTAGTTTTTGCGTGAAAGAGTAACAAACATACATCCACCCATACATACAAACTTTCGCGTTTATAATATGAGCATTTGTAGGATATCGCAGAACTTTTTGAAAAAGGGACTCGGACCTGTGTAAATCATTTTGAACTTGCGCTTCGGGACTACGAGTAGCTTTTAATGAAGTTTAGTGATCAAAGAGGAGTAAAGGATTCCATTTGCATTTCAAACCTTTGCAAAAAGGATACGAAAGACTAATTGAGTTGAGAGTTGGCGACTTTCACTTTTTTTTGTACTTACAGGTTAGCCTTATTTATTTTTAACTAGGTTTTACCCGCAACTTCGCCTGCGTGATATTATACTATAACTATAGCGCTCGGAGATAATGTTGCTTTATCTATCAGTAAAAGATTTTTTTTATGGGAGATGAATTTCATAATTGAATATCTAACTAGAAAGATTTGGATTTAAAAAAGTAGAATCAAGATAGGGAATTTCAAAACAATTATCTATAAACAATAATATGATGATTCATAAATGACTTTGTCTGCGTAGATCGTAGGTTTAGATTTTTAATAAAAATCCCCCGGAAACTCATTTATTTTCCGGGATAAAAAGTAGCCTATGTCAAAAATCACGGCTTGGTTGAAGGGGAAAAAATCACTTTGTAATATGGGTAATGATATGAGTTACCCGGTAGAGATTACCTAATTTAAACGTTATTGGAAACGTCTTAGCTGCATATATGCTGATGGAACGGAATGGAAACATTATTGACCTAGAATAACCACGTTTCAGCCGCCCCCATACAGCCTCTGTCCTAAATAATTAAAGCGATTAATGAAATTACTTGTTTCGCTCTCAAAACGAGCGCAACATCTGGACCTGTTCTAAAATTCAAACAAAACATCTGTTCAATTAATTAGCGTCCCGGGGTGACAAATTGTCTGGCCCGGATAGATCGCGAAGATTATCCCTTGGAATTGTCCCTGTAGGTAATTAATATCATACAATTGTTCATTTTAAACAGTTTTCATTTTGACGACCTTCCTGGCATAATGGTAAGCGTTGTGGTCTTACAGGAGGTCCTAGGCTCGATTACCGGCAGGGGTTTATCCATACTTAATAATTATAAATGCGAAAATGTGTCTGTCTGTCTGTTTATCTGTCTGCTACCTTTTCACGGCCTAACAGTTTAACCGATTCACGGACACCTGCAGAGCAATGCAGAAATGGGTTTAGGCCATAGTCTGCCACGCTGGCTGGCCTAATGCGGATTGGCAGACTTCACACACCTTTGAGAACATTATGGAGATATCTCATGCATGCAGGTTTCCTCACGATGTTTTACTTCACCGTTTAAGTAGGTGATATTTTAATTGCTTAAAAAACATATACCTACATAACTCTGAAAAGTTAGAAGTTACGTGCTTGAGGTTACAGTTCATGAGATACAGCCCGCCGCTGACAGACAGATTGGACGGACGGACGGAAGGGCAGTGGAGGTTTAGTAAGATTCCATCCTTACTCTATGGAAATAGGGTCCCGTTGACGGTTGAGACCCTTCGAGTACGGAACTCTAAAAAAGATAATAACAAAAATCTACTGAAAATAATCACACTGAATTTGGAAGCTTTATTAACTTTACTTCCGGAGATTCTTGGGACCCTTGTCCATTAAAGGGACACCCTGACCATTCTTTTGTTCCTATTTTCCATTCGTTTTCATTGCGAGAAGACAAGGGACTGACTGAATAAGGGGGGCGTGTATGAAATTGAGTAACAAAGCAAACGCGCTTTTGTAGTGGGTCTGTGTGGCTATCATCATGATCATCATCATTAGCAACCGATAGATGTTCACTACTGGACATAGGTCCTTTGCAGGGACCTCTACACGCCACGGTCTTCGGCCATCCATCAGTTCCCTATGAGTCATTTGATTGATCTGTCCACCTAGTAATCTTCCAACACTGCGCTTTCGTGAGTGTGCGTTCGCTATTTTAACACCTTGAGATCCTAACATCTATTGCTTTTTCGAACGATTGCTCTGCCCATTACCAGTTCAGCTTAGCAACCGCTGACCTTTGTCGCTTACTATGATTCTCCTACGGATCTCCTTATTTCTGATTTGATCCCGTAGAGAAATTTCAAGCAAAGCTCTCTCCATCTCTATCACGTCCAGTGGCTATGAAGTATGAAAACATAAGTAGATACTTGTCTAAAAACAAAAGTCATAACTCACTGACTGACTCGTCCACGCCCAGCCCAACCCTATGGACCTAGAAAGCTCGAATTTTGCACAGAGGTTCTCTTTAGACATAGACTAAAACTTTTAGAAATTCCCACGGGACAGGGTGCAAAGATGATTTAGAGAACCCCAAAAACGACCAAAGATTGAAAACATTTTTATCTCTAAGTAAAATCTTCTCAGGGATACTTACTTTCCATCTTACAAAGAGTTTGTGGCAGTTTTATAGCACTCCACAAATTAAGGCCTAAATCTTAAAAAATGAATTTTGGGGTGAGCAAATTTCAGAATCACGGTGGAGGTACAAGAGTGCTCGAAATATGGCGAGGTAGGGAAAATAAATGATTGGCAAACTTTACCCTCTTATTACTGGAATAATTGAGCATTTCATCTTCTTGAGACTAAACTTCATTATTTTTTTCGTTTATCTTTTGTATAATTTTTGCATTTAAAAATTCGCTTCATAATACGCATATCTTTTTTCGGATGGCAGTACATAATATAACATTCATGCGCATCGATATAAATGTGAATCCATGTCAGTGTTCATAATTACGTTAGTTCCACTGAAAATGGCCGCCAAACAGAACGGCCATTTGGAGACCGCCATCTTTTATCAAGGATTTTTTTAACCTATTTTTTAAACAAAGTAGTTAGCGCCAGAATAAAGCTCCATTTTTTCTAACTACTAGACATGATAAAAAAAAATTCTTTCTCGACTGGCAATGCAAAGGAGTGGTTATGCCATCTCATTCTCGAATAAGGTTTTACTTTAGTTATGTTTAGTTTAACTCCGACCGCGCATGAAAATTGTAACACGCACCAATTTTTTTTAATCTTAGATATGTATAAAAGGAAATGCTGACTGACTGACTGACTGACTGATTGATCTATCAACGCCCATCTCAAATCACTGAAAGGATTAGGCTGAAATTTAGGCTATTATTACTCGGCGTCCGATTAGAACGGATTTTTGAAAATTTAACCACTACAGCTCGGCTAGCATGGGCCTACTGCCCATGCTAGCCGAGCTAAAAATTATATCCCCCAATTATATCCACTGATGTCATAGAAATCAGTGGATATAATCGGGGATATAATTTTTATCTACTGCCCATGCTAGCCGGGCAGAGGTCTAAAATTTGTGTAGTCCATGCGGACGAAGTCGCAGGCATAAGGTTGTGTTATTATAAGACTTTGATACATGATACACCAAATTCAAATTCAAAATATTTTTACTCAATTAAACTTTTACAAGTGATTTTGAATCGTCAAAATAATCTACCACTGGTTCGGAATGCCGTTCCTACCGAGAAGAACCAGCAAGAAACTCGGCGGTTGCTCTTTTCAAGTATTCAATTTACAATAATATGCCATACCAAAGAGAGCTGAATCCACAATTACTCTTTTCTTTCTTCTTTCAAAAGCAGAGGGGTATATTTTTAATCCATCAATCAACTCCTAATGAGATAGGTGTAGGTAATGAAGGGACGTTATTTTTGAGTTGAAACGCCGAAGGGTCGAGGATTTAGTGCCGTTTCGTCTGATCAAAGCGAGAGGTAGCCATTTGATTTTGAAACATACCTGAACCTTAGTACGACTTTTCACATTTCGTTTTAGGTCATCGAACATTTAAACTCTATAAAGTCAGAGTAAAATATTTTAAAATTATTTTTAAAACGGTTTACTAGAATAGACTGTCTCCATTTGGTCACAGGCCAATATATAGCTATTAATAGGAATATAGCTTGTCTATTTTGAAATGACGCGGCTCACTACCGCAATTTACACATCTAAATCAACAAAATTATGTAGCTGGGTGCGTCATTTCAGCTTTGACAAGCTATATGGGCCTCGAGGCATGGCCTCCAGTCCTTACTCAGGTGCCCCGCAGGGTGACTTAGTGCCCCAGTGATGTACTTAGATTATTTTTCCAGCACTACCTGAAAAACAATCAGATTTCGGTCCATTTTACTTTGATATTGAAATACCTACTATAATTTCAGCGAGAAATGCGTAAAATTGCTTTTCAGGACAACGAATTTTCGTTTTTAGATGTTATGATGATGACGAATTTGAACCTTATTGTATCTCGATACTCGAATTATGTCAACGTTGTCGAAACGTGCCAACTTGTACTAAAACCTGCTTTCATGAGACTAATCGTCGAGCCTAATTGAGTTTTCCGCGTTTATAGGACCTTTTATGATTACAGCGCGGCCACTGTAATGGCTAACCGAAGGGCCATGACTTTGTAGCTCAAGCGATAGCGGGGCGTCTGTGGCGGTGCTGCGTAAATGTCAACGCGTGTTTGTTTGTTGGTTTTTCCTTCAATCACGCTGCAATGGAGCAATGTACAGACATGATTTTTTGCATGAATATAGTTAAATGCCTGTAAAATGATAAAGACTACTTTTTATCTCGGAAAATCAAAGAGTTCCCAATTTCTAAAAACATGAATCTGCTTGGAAGGAGCGGGCATCATCCAGTATAAACGTAAAAAATTAGTAAAGTGCGAGTAAGACTTGCACACGCAAGTTTCCGTACCATCGTATCGTTTTGGACTTTTTTAAATTGTCGGCTATTTTGAAATTTTTATTGTTTGTTGTTATAGCGGCAATAGAAATAAATACACATTACACATTTTGTGAAAATTTCAACTGCCTATTACGGTTCACGAGAAACAGCCCGCTGACAGACTGACGGATAGACAGCGATGTCTTAGTAATAGGGTCCCGTTGGCACCCTTCGGGTACGGAACCCGAACAAGGTCGTGGCCCAACGGTAACGACACGCACTCATTGGAAAGATTCGAAATTAGGATGATGGCAACTCGTCAAACGAGCATAAAAATGTTTCTGCCCGTTAATTAATGTCGCTATAATTTAAAAATGTAATCTGAAAATGTTAACACTCAGAACTCAAAAAAGCCTTACAAAAATTAGGTTAACTAGACGTAACTATTAAAAGCCGTTAAAAGTTAAGTTAAAAAAATCACTCAAATTAATTACTTCCTGAAAATGACACGCCTACCATGTCAATTTTCAGATTTCAAGTAAAAATGCGGACTCTATCTATAACATAACTAACTTTACAAAAAAAAAAAAAAAGTTTTACTTTCTGAGGTTATCTGGATAGGTAAGTGTCATCCTTCTTAGAGAGCGAGGTTTGACTTGGTTTGACCATACCTAAACAACTCGGATCACAAGTGTAAATTAAAAATTTTCAACACCCCCGACAAATCATTTTCAAATAAATAATTATGTATATCTAGGCAACGTCCATCTTGACAGCTTGACATGTGTCAATTGACACTTGAATATTATGAACCTAAGGGTTATCTAACCTTCTTTTCTACAAGAAAACTAGAAAATAGCTGATAACTTTTAAACGGCTGAACCAATTTTTTTGGATTATAGCTAAGAACACTCTCGATCAAGCCACCTTTCAAACAAAAAAAAGTAAATTAAAATCGGTTCTTTCGTTTAGGCGCTACGATGCCACAGACAGATACACAGATACACAGATACACACGTCAAACTTATAACACCCCTCTTTTTGGGTCGGGGGTTAATAAAAATATAATGTATGTGTTTCAATTTTTTTTGCAACTTTTCTGGCAAATGTTTAGTTCCGTTTTCTAACATTTTAGTTTATTGTTTATAGTTCTAAGGTGGCACGTCCATATTATTACTGCATCTATACATAAGTACTTTTTTTTTGGGGACTAGTTTTTTATGGTTTGTATTACTTAGTTACTATTGTCATAAACAGACTAAAATAAAAATAAAAGGACCAGGTTAATAACTTAATAGCCAATGCCATTCGGGACGATGTAACAATATTTCTTGTATTATCTAAATCTGTTCTGGCATTTAGAAGTTACGGTGGAATACAAAACTTGCATTATGTACCTATAAAATTCGCCATTTTGATTTTTTAAGAATTACATGTACCCAGTGACACTTGCAACATCAAAACGAATATTACGATGTATCATTTATCAAAATCGGTTGAGCCGTTGAGTATTTACAAGCGGACATAAGAAAACAGGTCAAACACACAACTCCTCCTTGCTTCGCCGCAGTCGTGTAAAAACAATGTTAATTTCTCTACTCAAACAAGCTCGAAAGCCTATTAAATATTCAGTCAGCGCCCGAAACTGAACAACTGGTAAAGTAATATCTAAAGTTCCAATGGTATTTTAATCTCGAAGAATTTCTTAACAAATTTATGAGTCGGGAGCTTGCTTATCGAGTTAACGGGTGGCGAGTGTTGAGAATAACTTGTATGATTACTGATAACAAACCACTATTATCATTATTTATCATTATGTTGTTATTTGTATTTCTAGTTTTTAGTTTAGTTTAATTGTATTTTTAGGGTTCCATTTTTCATTTTGATCACTCCCACGAATTCAATCACGGTTAAGATTATGTTCCTTGGTTCCTCGAATCCCAGTTGCCCACTTCTTGAATAATCTAGCTTAACGTCTAAAATAAACATATGAATTATTATATCAATCTGCCGAAGTAAATGCAAGTCATAAAACTTGAGAAAGGGAAATATTCTCCAGGAATTGAGCGCGGTCGAGCGTCTTTCAATAAATCCATGCAGCGGTTATTGGTTCTGCGTAAACGACCTCCATTTTGACGCCCTCTTTGCCAGAGCTCGAGGGCACATATTATACTATAGCTAGCGAACCCGTACCGGGTTCTCTCGGATGTTTTTAACCCCCGACCCAAAAAGAGGGGTGCTATAAGTTTGACCTGTATGTCTGTGTATCTGTCTGTGGCATCATAATCATAATCATAATCATTTATTTGCTCAAATGTAGGTTAGCATAGATTTTACAATTTATTTTAGTGTCACTACACTTGCCATGTAATGGCGTGCAAATATTTTACATAAGCAATGTAAACTACACTAAATAGTTTAAATGTACATTGAATATGCTCAAAATACCTTACACATTACAGTCATACTTAGGTAGGTATACATATACATATCCATCGTAGCTCCAAAACTAAGGAACCGATTTTAATTTAGTTTTTTTGTTTGAAAAGTGACTTGATCGAGAGTGTTCTTAGCTACCTACAATCAAAGAAAATCAGTTCAGCCATTTGAAAGTTTTTCAGCTCTTTTCTAGTTTTCTTATAGAGGTTTTGTGTTGGGGGTTTTTAAATTTTGAGTTGAGCAAATTTTGAATTCAGCAGTCCACAAGTTAGTGTAATAGTTACATTGCATATACCCGTGACTTTGTCCCCGTGGATTTAGGTATTTCCAGGATAAAAGTAGCCTATTGCTAATCCAGGGTATAATTTATCTCCACTACAAATTTCAGCCAAATCCATCCAGTAATAAAGTAAAACGTAGCTTATGTCCAATCCCGGGATGCAGGCTATCTTTGTACCCAATTTCGTCAAAATCGGTAAAACGGATGGGCCGTGAAAAACTAGCAAACAAACAGACAGACAGATAGACGGACACACTTTCGCATTTATAATAAATCAGCGATTTCGTCCGCGTGGATGTCTTAAAATCCCGTGGGAACTTATTGGTCAGGTCCTTAACTCTTTTATACTTATATCCATGCAAAAAATCATACCGCGGCGTGATTTTGAAACCAACAAACAAACACACGTCCGCATCACATCACATCACACTTCACACTAATATTATAAAGGCGAAAGTTTGTATGTGTGTGTGTGTGTGTGTGTGTGTGTGTATGTTTGTTACTCCTTCACGCAAAAACTACTGGACGGATTTGGCTGAAATTTAGAATGGAGATAGATAATATCCTGGATTAGCACATAGGCTACTTTTTATCCCGGAAAATCAAAGAGTTCCCACGGGATTTCAAAAAACCTAAATCCACGCGGGCGAAGTCGCGGGCATCGGCTAGTTTTATAATATAAGTATTATTTGAAAAAAAATATTTAGGGTTTGCAAATTATATCAATGGATGGTTATCACGCCCAACTTTTTAAGGGAACATGCAAATTGTACGCTTTGCGCTCCTACCGCAGTTTTAGTGAATTCAGATTGCGAAACTAGTTGAAAGACTTTGGAATAATCTCCTTCATTCAGATTTTTAATTGAATTTGGGGACTCGGGTTTAATTTTAACTAAGATTTCATCACCTGGTCGGCGTCGGTCTTTTAGTCGGGGGTGTGGGGTTTGATTCCGGGCACACGCCTATTAACTGTTTGAAGTTATGTGTGTTTCGCTTGTCTCTTGCACGACACGTTCGCATTAGCATGGAAGTATGGATTAAGTCAAAGTTAAAGTCATTAATTCACAAGTGTAAATTAAAAATTTATAACACCCCCGACGATCCAAAGTATTTGAGTTTTCCAAAACATCATTTTCAAATAAATAATTATGTATTTAGGCAACGTCTATCTTGACAGCTTGACATTTGTCTATTGGCATGATATTATGAACCTAACGGTTATCTAACCTTCTTTTTTACAAGAAAACTAGAAAAGAGCTGATAACTCTTAAACGGCTGAATCAATTTTTTTAGATTATAGCTAAGAACACTCTCGATTAAGCCACCTTTCAAACAAAAAAAACTAAATTAAAATCGGTTCATTCGTTTAGGCGCTACGATGCCACAGACAGATACACAGATACACAGATACACAGATACACAGACACACAGATACACACGTCAAACTTATAACACCCCTCTTTTTGGGTCGGGGGTTAAAAATAGGTACGTATCATTGTGCACTTTTTATTTGTCAATGTATGTAAGACTAGCTAACGCCCGCGACTTCGTCCGCGTGGATTTAGGTTTTTCAAAATCCCGTAGAAACTTAATGTAGCCAATGTGCTAATCTAGGATATTATCTATCTCCATTTCGAATTTCAGCCAAATCCGTTCAGTGGTTTTTGCGTGAAGGAGTAACAAACACACACACACACACACATGCACACAAACTTTCGCCTTTATAATATTAGTGCGAAGCGCGAAGTGCGATTAGTGCGATAATTATTAATGTAAGATAATTGACCACTGGTTAGGACTGATTCCTATCGAGAAGAACCAGCAAGAAACATCGGCTTTAGCTAATTATTATGTTATCACTTGCAACTTAGGTCTTCACTCACATGGATTTCTGAAAATCTTTTCGTAGAAGGGTCTACGGCGTAGAGAGAAGCTACATACCTACAGAATAACAAACAAGGAACAACAAGTGTCATCATCATCATCATAAATCCTCACTGGCTCACTACTGAGCACAGGTCTCCTCTCAGAATGAGAATGCTGAATGAGAGAATGAGAAAAGAGAATGAGAATAGCTTAAATGCTCTACCACGGTGGCTGGTTGGTAGACTTCACATACCTTTGCGAACATTATGGTAAACTCTCAGGCATGCAGGTTTCTTTACTACATTTTCCTTCACCTGAAGCTAGTAATATATCCTGTGGACCCCCGGTAATCCGGTCCCTGTCTAATCCGGCACCCCCTGTAATCCGACATCTCTATTATTATTGAATTTACTAAAGACATACAAAGTGTAGTATGATTTGTACTTCAGAGAATGCATAACTTATAGAGTCTTATCATTAGATCTGTAATTTGTCGGATTACAAGGTACTCTTTTGTAAAAAAAAAACCGGACTATAGGTGGTCTTAGGCAGTATTCTATAATCCGACAAATTCGATAGTTCGACAATGCCCTGCAAAACTTTTATCGGATTACCGGGGGTCCACTGAATTTAATCATTTAAAACGCACATAGCTCAGAAAAGTTAGAAGAGAGAGAATATTTTAATCATTCTTTTCTTTAAAAAAAATTAAACCCACCATTGGCCATCTGGGTATGAAAAATGAAAGACCGTTTCATGATGATTAATGTACTTGGAGCGAGTTGGTGTAAACACTGTTCGTTGCCAAAACGATTTCTGATGACAATGTGATAGCTATCACTGTACTCGTATACTTATTTAATTTTTAGGGTTCTGTATCTCCAGAAAAAAGAAACCCTAAAGGTCGTAGCTCACTCACACGGCATCATTCCCAGACAACACACGCGCGGCGCCGCCTCAAATCGAAGTGGCCGCTAGTTGTCCACGCGTCGACAGCTAGCAGCAAGCTCGCTGTCCAGTACGGCGCGGCGTCTCCCTACTGCACACGTATAACTTGCTCGAGTGGCATGCAGGCTGTAGACGCGTGGGCCGCTCGCTTAAAGCGCGTGGTAAGCGAGACGTCAACCACCGAGTGGTTACATTTCGGCAATTGTATGTTGTCACTAAAATGTATGTACAAAGTAGGACTTTAAGCCCATAATTGATTGTTTATTGTTTTACCGTGCGGGAGCTGTGTCGTGTACGGTGTAAGTGAGCTACGACCTTTATAATGTCACTGAATTGTCCGTCTGTCTAGACCCGTCAGCGTATTTACGTTTCCGTGTACAGTAGCTAGGCTCTGTACACGGAGGTACTGCCTTGAAACACGCCCGGGTATGTTCCGCAGACTGTTCTTCCAAACACGTGTTCAGGACGATGCATTCAAGTTGATGCATGGAACTTCAGACCTCCATTTGCGCTGTAATAATACAAGTGTAAATTAAAAATTTATAACACCCCCGACAAGTGAAGTTGCAGTAACTAGAAAAGACCGAAAAGACCTGATAACTTTCAAACGGCTGAAACGATTTTCTTGGACTATTCCGCGCCTACGATCCAAAGTATCAGAGTTTTCCAAAACATCATTTTCAAATAAATAATTATGTATCAAGGCAACGTCCATCTTGACAGCTTGACATTTGTCAATTGACATAATATTATGAACCTAACGGTTATGTAACCTTCTTTTCTACAAGAAAACTAGAAAAGAGCTGATAACTCTTAAACGGCTGCACCAATTTTTTTGGATTATAGCTAAGAACACTCTCGATCAAGCCACCTTTCAAACAAAAAAAACTAAATTAAAATCGGTTCATTCGTTTAGGCGCTACGATGCCACAGACAGATACACAGATACACAGATACACAGATACACAGATACACAGACACACAGACACACAGATACACAGATACACACGTCAAACTTATAACACCCCTCTTTTTGGGTCGGGGGTTAAAAATTGAATATATATATGTCAAAATCTAGGTTAGGTTAGAACATAAATATTCATGTGCCCAGCCGCAGGCCTGGTTCTTAGGTTCTATTGGGTAATTAACATACGTAACTTTTTTTTAATTGAAAATATTACAATTTAACTTGAAGCTAGCCTTATCTATACAAATCATGCCCGCTTGGAATGGTGCCACGAATACTGACTGCATTTAAAAACCTAAGCACAAGCACTTAAGCATAGTTTTCTGCAGGCATGTGCGAAAGGGAATCAAAACCTATAAGGTAGAGAAGTAAGCGCGTACGCTAGTTCATACACTAAACCGTAATAATGTCGTGCGAAAATGAAATTCAAGGTTGAATTCTTGCGCCCAACGTTAATTAAAATAGCAATTTCAGAGCGCTCAAGTGACGTTTAGTTGCCTTTGTGTATAATTACGTTGCCAATGTACTCTGCTTTAACTAAACTTAATGTTCTTGTTATTATCGCTGGTTGCTCAAATATAATATTTTAACGGCGGCCTCTACGTCACTCGATCCATACAAACGTATTTATTTGAATATTTGCCAATCAAACTAAACTGGGAATTGGATCGGGACTGACGGACGGACAGACAGATGGACAGACTGACGTATGGACGGGCAGATCGATGAACGGACAGACAGACAGCAAAGTGATCCTATAAGGGTTCCGTTTTTCCTTTTGAGGTATGAAACCTTAAAAAGTCGTGGTTGACAGTTAGTCGGAACGTTTTATATTATAACACCGCCATTCAAATATACAAGTCATGACCCTGTAGAGTGGGAAAGCGTCCTAATGTGGGACGCAACGTGCGTTGACACATTGGCCCCGTGTCATGTCAGGGAGACAGCATCAAGACCGGGAGCCGTAGCAGAAATTACATTACGTGTCCCAGTTTTTTTCCTGATTCTTGCACATAACTTGAGCACTGGGAAAAACCAGTCACACGACCAATCGCACAAACTATAACACTAGAACATTTGTTGGTATAGCGGCAATAAATACGCGCTCTGTGAAATTTTAATTCTCTAACTACTACGGTTCGTGAGATTCAGCTGGCTGACAGACAGACATAAACGGACAGCGGAGGTTTAGTAATAAGGTACTATTGGGCGCCATTCGGGTACGGAACCCAGAAATTGATATTATTTTACTTTCTAAGTAACTTTAGGCGTGAAATTCTTCAACCTTGAATTTACATTTTCACACGACATTGTTATTACGTTTATTGTATAATTAATAATCACTCTAACTAACAACCTGCGGTTGTATTCGAGACTAAACGTTTCAATTTAAACTTGAAACATTAATAGCAGTGGTATTATAACCATTGTACCACGTTATACCTACGGATTTCAACCAATATATCCTTGACTGGGGTTATACATAGTCGAACCTACTAATATTAAAAATGAAGTGTGTTTGTTTGTCTGCTAGCTTTTCACGGCCCGATTTTGACGAAATTCAGTAGCTTGCATTCCGAGAAGGGTAACACAGGCTTTAGCCCCGGAAAAACAAAAATTTCGCTCGGGATTTAAAAAAAAACTAAACCGCTGGAATCATATAATTTTATTAGTACAAATATAGCTTTCATTCAGGGAATAGATACAGGTTTCTTTTTGGCCCGGAAAATTAAATTCAAGTTTTTAAAAACCTAATTCCTCGCGAATCTTCAAGATGTAATCTAATCTCATTTAGAGTAAAGAAAGTTGTTAAATACCGTCTCCGGGTTAGAGGAAGCCGTTTAAAGTATTATAACTAATTAAAGTTAATCCCAGGGTGAATTTATTGTTCATTAATTTAATTTAGTTAATTTCACCCGCAGCCTCGTTTGCCTTCACTACAGTTTCTTTGTAATAGACCTTTGTAAGGGTCTGAATTAATTAGGCTACAATGCTATAATTTCATTGTTTAGGTATTTACTATCGTATCTATAATTGTTTTGCGATTTCGTCCTAGCATGCGACTTTGTTTTTGACCCCCGACCCAAAAAGAGGGGTGTTATAAGTTTGACGTGTGTATCTGTGTATCTGTCTGGGGCATCGTAGCTCCTAAAGTAATAAACCGATTTTAATTGAGTTTTTTTTTCTTTGAAAGGTGGCTTGATCGAGAGTGTTCTTCTTAGGTATAATCCAAGAAAATCGGTTCAGCCGTTTGAAAGTTGTCAGCTCTTTTCTAGTTACTGTAACCTTCACTTGTCCCCGGGTGTTATAAATTTTTAATTTACACTTGTTAGAATAATTAAGATTGTTTACACAAAATCATTCATTTTCAAAAACTGAATTTAATTAACTGGCCAAACACAGACATGTCAGAACACACATGTATTTAAACGTGCACCACCCACCTACCTCTTATATTCTAAAGCTGTATTCTTTGCACCACTTTGGTTGCCTGGAAGAGATCGCTAGGCCGCCAAATTGTACCTCCCTATATTTTTGTTTTGCTCTGTATGTGTTTTTTGTACTAACTTTGTGGTGTTCACTAAAAGCATATTCATTCATTCATTCAGAAATCGCATAAGGTTCCGTAGCCAGACTTCTCGAAGCCAGACCTGATTCACTTACTAACACAGCGCAAACCTTAGGATTTGAAAAACTGAAATTTTGAGAGTCCTTACATAATATAGACAAGAATTAAAACCGATTTTTTCGAAATTTTGATAGGGAATAAAGAGGATTTATATTTCCGCCGAGTAAAGCCACAGCGGTCGTCACTTTTTAATATATTTTATCGATAATCGATACACAATAATTTATAAGTAAGATGCCCTCGCTGACGGGCGAGCTCGTTAGGCGGCGGGATGAGTTTGAATAATGCCTCTAACCCGTGTAGGCGTTTAATAGCTGACAGAGCCACGCGCCCGTGAAAAATGGCGACCGTGTATATATAAATACTACAAGTATAAATTAAAAATTTATAACACCCCCGACAAGTGAAGGTTACAGAAACTAGAAAAGAGCTGATAACTTTCAAACGGCTGAACCGATTTTCTTGGATTATAGCTAAGAACACTCTCGATCAAGCCACCTTTCAATTAAAAAAACTAAATTGAAATCGGTTCATTACTTTAGGAGCTACGAAGCGACACACAGATACACACGTCAAACTTATAACACCCCTCTTTTTGGGTCGGGGGTTAAAAATAATAACTTGGTACAACCCATATTATACCTAAATGCAAAAGTGTTTTTATTTCTTATCCCTAGTTTATCCTGCAGTGGGGATGATGCCTAGGTCAAAAATTATTTCTTAGTAATTATTAAATAGAAGGTCTTTCAAAATTCGTAAAATCCACATTCAAAACAGTATTGAGTTTGCTGACAATTTTAAATTATCGATTTAATTAAAAAAGTACGTCAAATTACGTCAAAGCGCTACGGTGGAACACACAGAATCTTTATACATACATACATACATACATACATATGTATATACTTATACATACATAGACTGCTAAAATCACCCTAAAATAACCCTACCTTTTGGCTTTACCGTAGTCTATTAAAGGTCTATAATTAATAAAATTGTAGCAAAGTACCTATACTAAAATTGTAAAAGTGTTAGTCTAATAAAATTGTAATAAACAACGCGTGCGAAGTCGTCGCGGTAGCTAGTTTACCTAAAGAACGCGGACGCGCGACCATCGTCTTTTCTTCGATAAAATTCTTAATCACGACTTTGCAAATTGACAACGGATGTTGATTATTAATGGAATGAAGAAACTGTCTAGAGAAAATTCTCGGAAAATTAATAAGTAATAAGAAATCGATGAAAACATAGTTTGATTAAAATAATAACGCCATATTTCCTTTTTACGCTGGAAGTAGACGACATAATAATATTATATTCATATTCTAATTATTATAAACTTTATGACGGAAATTCTTTAAAGTACCTAAGTAAGAAAGACCTTTGACTCAAACTTTTAGATAGAGCAAGACCCTGATATTAAATTTATAACTACGCGCAAACTACATTTTCTCACGTCTTTTGTTGAAAACTTTGAAGTTTGACCTAACTTGAAAACAACAAAATGACAGAATTACCCCAACTTATGCTAGGACTTAGGAGCAAGGGATGTTAGCCTAGTTAGGGTTAGGCAAAGACGTCTACCTCTTATTCGGAGCGACGTGGCCCGGGGGTTCGATTCCGGGCACGCATCTCTATTAACGTTACGTAACGAAATATTTTGGTAGTTTTAACGTTAAAATGTTACTAACGGTAACCGTCCCCGCTGCTGTTTTACAATTGTATTGTTCTGCTGGATTGTGGCAAATAGCATGAAGCTTTGATTAGCATTACACCTTAAAGGTCATAGCTCAGATACTTAAATCAACTTGGAAAGGATCGTCACCGTATTGCCCTTCTAACCCCTCACGCGGTCTATCTGCTGGAAGCTGTAACAGAATTGACGTTACTTATACGAATTAGGTAGATACCTACGGTTCCATCTACCTACGGTACCTACGGTACGGTGGCTACCTACGGTAGATATCAACGGCGTTTCCCGTAAATGTAGCCAGAGCATTTACGAGTTGATAAGAATAGAATAGAATAGATTTTATTCAAATAAACTTTTACAAGTGCTTTTGAATCGTCAAATAATTTACCACTGGTTCGGAATGCCGTTCCTACCGAAACAAGCAAGAAACTCGGCTGTTGCTCTTTTCAATTGTTCAATTTACAATAATATTCTATATACTATACAAGCAATTGCAGCCCCGCGCATTGTTTGAGCGAGTCAAATCCATGCTTTTTTATCATTTACATAATCTTCGATTGTGTAATATGCTTTTGCCAGGAGCATACTTTTAATGGATTTTTTAAACTTTTGTAAAGGCAAGTCTAATATTGACTGCGGAATGTGTGAAGTGTGCTATGACTTTAAACCCGCGGTTGTGAGCGCGCGGTCACGCAATCAAATCTGTGTCAAATCCCAACTAAGCCTTTGAAATCCGTCCACGTTCCGCTGAAACAGTTCACCTATGTCCCGACTTAATACCTACTGCAGGGGTTATATACGTTTATTTTTAGGGTTCAGTGCCAGAAAGGTGCCAACGGGAGTCTATTACCGAGCCTCCGCTGGTCCGTGCGTCCATCCGTTTACCAGCAAAATTAAAAAAAGTGCTATTTCTTGTATCTACGGTGGTACGGAACCCTTCGTTAGCAAGTCCGACTCGCACTTGACCGATCTATTATGGTTAACACCGTGATTTTTCCATTGCAACACAAAGTCCGAATAACTGAACCGTATCTATTTTTAAGCCAGTAACTGAAAGACTCCGAAGCAGAATTTTTTTCATTCAAATTAGGTTCTTATTATATAGATATTTTTAGGTTTTTTCTATTTCCTTGATAACTTACATACATCCTTCATCATTTTTAACCCCCAACCCAAAAAGAGGGGTGTTATAAGTTTGACGTGTGGATCTGTCTGTGGTATCGTAGCTCCTAAACTAATGAACCGATTTTAATTTACTTAGTTTTTTTTGTTTGAAAGGTGGCTGCTTGATCGAGAGTGTTCTTAGCTGTAATCCAAGAAAATCGGTTCAGCCGTTTGAAAGTTATCAGCTCTTTTCTAGTTACTGTATATAACCTTCAATTGTCGGGGGTGTTATAAATTTTTAATTTACACTTGTCCACTATTTATTGTTTCCCCTGAAACGTGGTTGCCTAGTAAAAACTGCCCTGCCTGGGAAAACGCTAAAAATAATATGCCTATAGGGCGCGACGGGTTGAGATGGCAATCCGGGATGGGAACGCCCTGCGCACCCGCGCTAACACGCTGCGGATGAGCGCGGGTGACCTACGGGTGTGCGAGGCGTCCCCCCCCCTCCCCCCGCCTCATACCCCAATTGCCATCTCAACCTGTCGCGTACTACACTTGTACGGTTTTTCATTACGTACTTTTGTCCAAAACAGGTATTTCTTTATCTCGAAATTGTATCGTTTAATCATGGCCGACTGTAGTAGGTATTATACCTACAGTACTCCGTGATGAATTCATACAAAGATGTAAGAAAGCTTGTTTCATTTCCTTTCCTTTGTGTTCAAATAAATGATTGTGTTCATTTTTAAGGTTCCGTAACTGGACTCCGCTGTCCGTCCATCTGCCCGTCCGTCCGTCTGTCTGTCTGTCAGCGGGCTGTATCTTGTGAACTGTAATAGGGAGAGTTGAACTTTTTAAAGAATGTGCACTTCTATTGCCGCTATTGCAAGGGCTATAAAAAAATTAAAAGTGTTATTCCTTGGACGATGGTACGGAACTCTTTTTGTACGAGTCCTACTCACACTCCACCGATTGTAATATTTACTTCATGCTTTGTGTTCCAAGATTTAGTGTTATTTATAGACTTTTGATCGGCTTACGCGATAAAGCGACAAATGAAAATACCTTATAAGTAGATATAGCCAGGTAAATAGTAAATCTATACTAATACTTAAATAAAGTCTATAACTTTGAAATAATAACCTCATATTAAGTTGGATGCGACGGGTCTGCGGGTTGTGACAACAAATTCACGGTTTTCGGATTTTTCCTTTACTTGTGCTATAAGAGTTTTAAGAAAAAAAGTTTGGTAGGCCACCTACCAAATTTCATGATTCTATATCGGGAAGTAGGTACCCTATAGGTTTTCTTGGCAGACACAACAGACGGACAGACGGACAGACAGACGGACAGACAAGAAAGTTAAAGCCTCGATAGCTCAACTGTTAAGGAGCGGATTGAATTCCGAGAGGTCGGCGGTTCAAATCCTACCCGTTGCACTATTGTCGTACCCACTCCTGGCACAAGCTTTACGCTTAATTGGAGGGGAAAGGGCAGTAGGTATTAGTCATGGTTAGCATGGCTAATATTCTTTTAACAAAAAAAGTGATCCTTTAAGGCTTCCGTTTTTCCTTTTGAGGTACGGAACCCTAAAAATGTAGCCTTGAGCAAGAGTCTCAGAATTCCTGTTCCCTTTTAAGACGGTGCACAAAAGTGCTCATTACCGACTATGAACAGCTGCATTTCATTCTAGAAGTGTTTTCAAGAAATCTTCAAAACAGAAGGCAACTTCTGAAGGGTTTCATTTCCTTACCTTTGTATCTGATATTTAAATGCAAATATGCAATGGTTTTTACCGACTTCAAAAAAGGAATAGGATAAAGAGGAAGTCTGGGCGTAGTACCTAGAGAGACGTAAGTTTTAAATCCCTGCCGATTCCTATTTTTCAGGGTTCCGTACCTCAAAAGGAAAAATGTAGGATCAATTCGTTACCTGTCTGTCTGTGGTGTCTGAGACCCGTCAAGGGAATCAAAACCAATATAGAGTAGGTACTTCCTTTACTAATTGTGAATCAGTGTGTGTGTGTGTGTGTGTGTGTGTGTGTGTGTGTATGTTTGTTACTCCTTCACGCAAAAACTACTGGACGGATTGGGCTGAAATTTAGAATGGAGATAGATTATACCCTGGATTAGCACATAGGCTACTTTTTATCCCGGAAAATCAAAGAGTTCCCACGGGAATTTTAAAAACCCACATCCACGCGAACGAAGTCGCGGGCATCAGCTAGTATTATAATAATATTTAAAAATTATTTACAAAATTCTCAAGCATTACAATTAATACTAATACAACACAATACAACGATCATTAATTATTTGCTGTAAGATTTATTTGCATTGAGATATAGATTTTACCAAATGCTGCAAAGCCGAGCCGTATTTTTCTGTTATCTTCGTCGAAATTCTTTCTGCCCAGTAGGTAATTACGCAAATTTTTCACTTTTTGAACACGAAAATCTATCAGATTCAAAATTATTATGATACCAATAAAATGTTCCCATTAATCACGAGATTGAATATAATATTTTTAACAGAATCTATCTATACTAATAAATAAAATTGGAGTGTCTGTCTGTAATTTCGAAATAACTATCACATATTAAGGTCATATGGTTATTTGAACGATACCATAACTGAATCACACGTTTTTAAAATTTTTGTCTGTCTGTCTGTCTGTCTGTCTGTCTGTCTGTGTGAAAAGGCTAATCTTCGGAACGGCTGAACCGATTTTAACGGGATTTTCACATACAAGTAGAGGATTGACCAGGGTGTAACATAGGCTACTTTTTTAACCGACTTTTAAGAAGGGAGTTGTGTTTTTTACCTATGTACACCAAAATCTCCGAGATTTCTGAACCGATTTCCGTCATTTATTTTTTGATCGATAGAGGAACTTTGCTACATTATTTCATAAAAAATTTGGATTCCAACTCCTCAATCATGATGCTGCAGGGGATCTGACTAATCCACGCGGGCGAAGCTGCGGGCATCAGCTAGTCTACATTATGATCCGAGGCTTACAAGTTTCAAGCCTATTACTCGATCACTGTCTTCTCATAGATACATGATTGATGTAACCGCAATGATTTCTCGATAAAACGAAGATTGGCTCATATTTTACGGCAGTTTTTTTCCTATTCAAATCAATGTTTTTTCTATTCCATTGCAATCATTCCTTTACAGCCATCTCGCTCGCTCGTAGCGGCCTAGCTTGGAAGGAGTAATGGTAGTCTTTATTAAACCCATAGCTTATCGGTTTCCACAGGGCATCGCACCGGAACGCTAAAGCACTTGACAGAACAACTTTGGCGATAGGGTGGTAACTAGCCACGGCCGTAGCCTCCCACCAGACTAGACCAGAGACAATTTAGAAATTATAAATCTCCAAATTACCTCAGCCGGGAATTGAACCTGTGACCTACCACTTATAAGACTACAGCTCTCACCACTGCGCCAAAGAGGTCGTCAAATAATCAAATGTTTCGATTAAAAAAAATATCTATCCACGCAGATGAAATCAAGCGCAAAAAAACGCATCATCTGGTCATAAAAGAAATTTCAACAAGACGGGGCCCTAAAACATTTAAATAGATTTTAAATATTTTTAATATAATATCACCGCAAATCTTAGCAAGTAGGCCATAAAGTTGGCGCACAATTGCTGATCCAATCCAATAACCATCCAATAGATATTCCGCACATAGAACCAGAGGCTGGCCGGAACATAGCCTCTTTAGTTTTATACCGACTATTTTCATGAATACGTGATCCAGCGGCTAAAGTTTTTATTATCTGTGAATTGCAACTTTAATTTTATTTCGATGAAAGGCATTCTTCCACAACTGTGAGCTCTCCTCTCCGCTTATGTGAATACCGGGCCTAGGCCCAAGAGACCCAAAGTTAGCCACCAAGTCTTGGATATATCATGGATCCATTGTCTCATCACTGGCAACACCTTATTTTGAATACTTTGAGTCTCGTCATTCTCTCCTATTTGATTTTCCTATTATTTGATTTTGATTTTTTTGATTTGATTTTCATTTTATTCATTCAGGAAAATCAAATGAAAATAGACAAAATCTGCGTCTTCTTATGCAAATATCGTGCCAATGACTTGGACAGACAGGGGAGCCAACATAACGCCATAGGTGCTATTCGATGAAACGCACTACAAAGTCTGGTCTCCTCATTTCTGATTTGATCTATTTCACCCAGGCCAACAAGTACGGGCCAACATATCAAATAAATTACATAAGTTGACACAAAAAGCAATTTTACAACTCAAAGCACAAAACACAAGATAAAACGAAAATTAATGTATCGGCATGTAGGCTGGAAGCGGTGGTAATTTATTTTGTTCGCACCCTCAATCGATTCTGAGTTTAGATAGCGAGGAGTTTATCCGGTGAGTGTTGTGTTGTATGACTTATTATACCTACCGTTGATTTTTTCATTTCTAGAGTTCCGTACCTCAAAAAGAAAAACGCAACCCTTATAGGATCACTTCGTTGTCTGTCTGTCTATCTGTCTGTCAGTCCGTCCGTATACTAAAACAGATTTTTATTTATTTTTATGCATAATAGTTTTTGATTTATCGTGCAAAATGTCGGAAAAATTACCCCAGTACGGAACCCTCGGTGCGCGAGTCTGACTCGCACTTGGCCAGTTTGTATTGCGTGATAGATTTGCGCTAGTTTAAGAAAGTAATGATGAGGGCACTTTTGCTTTGAAGGTCAAAGTACGTGATAGGAAATACGAACAATGGAAAGGACGTTTGATGGATTTTTTGGGCCTTGTGGGAAAAAAATTTCAGGTTTCTCTTAAAAAAATATTTAAAGGAGTTGTTTTTAGTTTTTACTCTTTACATTAAATACTAAAACTAGGAACCCTTATTTTTTAGTCCAGTCCGTTCGTCTGACCATCAAAACGCACATTTTTTTTACTGGGCTAAAGATGAAAATATGGAACTTCGCTTAGTTTTAGTAACTTGTTATTTAACAGGGCTAGAATATGTCTGCAAAATTTCATGGACTTTGGTTGCTTAATATTCAAATGAAATTGGAACTACGTTTGTATGAAGCGAGTGACGGAGAGACCCCTCTAAACTACATTGCTACATGGAAGTTTGAATTTTCAAAAATATATCCAGAGCTCTATCAAATAATATTGGTGGCAATATATTAAGTTCGCACCCTCAATTGATTTTGAGTTTAGATAGTAAGGTGGCGATCGGGTGAGTGCTGTGATGTATGGCCGATTATACCGCTGATGGATTTTTGGGCCTTGTGGGAAAATTCGCCTGCCTTCGCAGCTTTTTTCACTCAATAAAATATTCAAAGGAGTTGTTTTTACTTTTTACTCTTCCACGATATATTCTGTTTTGTTTGAGTGTTTCCTTTTTTCAGGGTTTAGTAGTTAAATATGCAATCCTTTTTCGTCAAATCTATACATTATTATTATATCACACATAATTTTACTTTTTTTTATTTAATGTACCCAGTACCCACAGAACCCTCCTTTTGGCCTTTGCCGCAGTCAAGTATTAAGGACGTCTTTGCAAAATGAATAGGTATCAAAATTGCACTACTACATAAGTACACTGCCCACACGCACACAGCTGCGTCAAAATGAGTGAATCGACTTGATTTTGATACTTTGATATTTTTATTTTATTTTATATTTGGTCATCTATTTTTTTTTTACAGTTTTTTTTTTAAATATGTATCTTGACAATAATACAGTAAGTAGAACAGTGCCTACAGACTAAGGGTCTGATGATGAAATATTTCACCATGACTTCTTGGCAATGAACAACATTTCCATGCTTATGAAATTATGAGCTCCTACTATGACTAAAATAATCTGAGAAGGATAGCATTACATTACCTCCCGACTTGATGAAATTGCATACTTTGGAACCTACTACTGGAACTCAGAGACAAATAGAGCTAGGTGTTTCGAGTTTGGGCTCATTTTCTTAGTCATGATGAGATCTTACCTCCGGATTTGTGGAGTGACCTGATGGTATACCTCGGAAGTCACTATTGGAACTCGGAGACGAATAGAGCTAGGTGTTTCGAGTTCGGGCTCATTTTCTTAGTCATGATGAGATCTTACCTCCGGATTTGTGGAGTGACCTGATGGTATACCTCGGAAGTCACTATTGGAACTCGGAGACGAATAGAGCTAGGTGTTTCGAGTTTGGGCTCATTTTCTTAGTCATGATGAGATCTTACCTCCGGATTTGTGGAGTGACCTGATGGTATCATCGGAAGTCACTATTGGAACTCGGAGACGAATAGAGCTAGGTGTTTCGAGTTTGGGCTCATTTTCTTAGTCATGATGAGATCTTACCTCCGGATTTGTGGAGTGACCTGATGGTATACCTCGGAAGTCACTATTGGAACTCGGAGACGAATAGAGCTAGGTGTTTCGAGTTTGGGCTCATTTTCTTAGTCATGATGAGATCTTACCTCCGGATTTGTGGAGTGACCTGATGGTATACTTTGGAAGTCACTATTGGAACTCGGAGACGAATAGAGCTAGGTGTTTCGAGTTTGGACTCATTTTCTTAGTCATGATGAGATCTTACCTCCGGATTTGTGGAGTGACCTGATGGTATCCTCGGAAGTCACTATTGGAACTCGGAGACGAATAGAGCTAGGTGTTTCGAGTTTGGGCTCATTTTCTTAGTCATGAAGAGATCTTACCTCCGGATTTGTGGAGTGACCTGATGGTACACCTCGGAAGTCACTATTGGAACTCGGAGATGAATAGAGCTAGGTGTTTCGAGTTTGGGCTCATTTTCTTAGTCATGATGAGATCTTACCTCCGGATTTGTGGAGTGACCTGATGGTATACCTCGGAAGTCACTATTGGAACTCGGAGACGAATAGAGCTAGGTGTTTCGAGTTTGGGCTCATTTTCTTAGTCATGATGAGATCTTACCTCCGGATTTGTGGAGTGACCTGATGGTATACTTTGGAAGTCACTATTGGAACTCGAAGACGAATAGAGCTAGGTGTTTCGAGTTTGGACTCATTTTCTTAGTCATGATGAGATCTTACCTCCGGATTTGTGGAGTGACCTGATGGTATCATCGGAAGTCACTATTGGAACTCGGAGACGAATAGAGCTAGGTGTTTCGAGTTTGGGCTCATTTTCTTAGTCATGAAGAGATCTTACCTCCGGATTTGTGGAGTGACCTGATGGTATACCTCGGAAGTCACTATTGGAACTCGGAGACGAATAGAGCTAGGTGTTTCGAGTTAGGGCTCATTTTCTTAGTCATGATGAGATCTTACCTCCGGATTTGTGGAGTGACCTGATGGTATACCTCGGAAGTCACTATTGGAACTCGGAGACGAATAGAGCTAGGTGTTTCGAGTTTGGGCTCATTTTCTTAGTCATGATGAGATCTTACCTCCGGATTTGTGGAGTGACCTGATGGTATACCTCGAAAGTCACTATTGGAACTCGGAGACGAATAGAGCTAGGTGTTTCGAGTTTGGGCTCATTTTCTTAGTCATGATGAGATCTTGCCTCCGGATTTGTGGAGTGACCTGATGGTATACCTCGGAAGTCACTATTGGAACTCGGAGACGAATAGAGCTAGGTGTTTCGAGTTTGGGCTCATTTTCTTAGTCATGATGAGATCTTACCTCCGGATTTGTGGAGTGACCTGATGGTATACCTCGGAAGTCACTATTGGAACTCGGAGACGAATAGAGCTAGGTGTTTCGAGTTTGGGCTCATTTTCTTAGTAATGATGAGATCTTACCTCCGGATTTGTGGAGTGACCTGATGGTATACCTCGGAAGTCACTATTGGAACTCGGAGACGAATAGAGCTAGGTGTTTCGAGTTTGGGCTCATTTTCTTAGTCATGATGAGATCTTACCTCCGGATTTGTGGAGTGACCTGATGGTATACCTCGGAAGTCACTATTGGAACTCGGAGACGAATAGAGCTAGGTGTTTCGAGTTTGGGCTCATTTTCTTAGTCATGATGAGATCTTACCTCCGGATTTGTGGAGTGACCTGATGGTATACCTCGGAAGCCACTATTGGAACTCGGAGACGAATAGAGCTAGGTTTTTCGAGTTTGAGCTCATTTTCTTAGTCATGATGAGATCTTACCTCCGGATTTGTGGAGTGACCTGATGGTATACCTCGGAAGTCACTATTGGAACTCGGAGACGAATAGAGCTAGGTGTTTCGAGTTTGGGCTCGTTTTGTTAGTTATGACGAGATTATACCTTGAAACTTGTTGGAGTGCTCTGAAGGTATACTTCAAAAGCCACTTTTGGACTTTCGAGTCGAGTAGAGTTAGATGTTATGAGTTTGAGCTCGTTTTGTAAGTTCCAATAGTGACTTCCGAGGTATACCATCAGGTCACTCCACAAATCCGGAGGTAAGATCTCATCATGACTAAGAAAATGAGCCCGAACTCGAAACAGCTAGCTTTATTCGTCTCCGAGTTCCAATAGTGACATCCGAGGTATACCATCAGGTCACTTCACGAATCCGGAGGTAACATCTCATCATGACTAAGAAAATGAGCCCAAACTCGAAACACCTAGCTCTATTCGTCTCCGAGTTCCAATAGTGACTTCCGAGGTATACCATCAGGTCACTCCACAAATCCGGAGGTAAGATCTCATCATGACTAAGAAAATGAGCTCAAACTCGAAAAACCTAGCTCTATTCATCTCCGAGTTCCAATAGTGGCTTCCGAGGTATACTATCAGGTCACTCCACAAATCCGGAGGTAAGATCTCATCATGACTAAGAAAATGAGCCCAAACTTGAAACACCTAGCTCTATTCGTCTCCGAGTTCCAATAGTGACTTCCGAGGTATACCATCAGGTCACTCCACAAATCCGGAGGTAAGATCTCATCATGACTAAGAAAATGAGCCCAAGCTCGAAACACCTAGCTCTATTCGTCTCCGAGTTCCAATAGTGACTTCCGAGGTATACCATCAGGTCACTCCACAAATCCGGAGGTAAGATCTCATCATGACTAAGAAAATGAGCTCAAACTCGAAAAACCTAGCTCTATTCATCTCCGAGTTCCAATAGTGGCTTCCGAGGTATACTATCAGGTCACTCCACAAATCCGGAGGTAAGATCTCATCATGACTAAGAAAATGAGCTCAAACTCGAAAAACCTAGCTCTATTCATCTCCGAGTTCCAATAGTGGCTTCCGAGGTATACCATCAGGTCACTCCACAAATCCGGAGGTAAGATCTCATCATGACTAAGAAAATGAGCCCAAACTTGAAACACCTAGCTCTATTCGTCTCCAAGTTCCAATAGTGACTTCCGAGGTATACCATCAGGTCACTCCACAAATCCGGAGGTAAGATCTCATCATGACTAAGAAAATGAGCCCAAACTCGAAACACCTAGCTCTATTCGTCTCCGAGTTCCAATAGTGACTTCCGAGGTATACCATCAGGTCACTCCACAAATCCGGAGGTAAGATCTCATCATGACTAAGAAAATGAGCCCAAACTCGAAACACCTAGCTCTATTCGTCTCCGAGGTCCAATAGTGACTTCCGAGGTATACCATCAGGTCACTCCACAAATCCGGAGGTAAGATCTCATCATGACTAAGAAAATGAGCCCAAACTCGAAACACCTAGCTCTATTCGTCTCCGAGTTCCAATAGTGACTTCCGAGGTATACCATCAGGTCACTCCACAAATCCGGAGGTAAGATCTCATCATGACTAAGAAAATGAGCCCAAACTCGAAACACCTAGCTCTATTCGTCTCCGAGTTGCAATAGTGACTTCCGAGGTATACCATCAGGTCACTCCACAAATCCGGAGGTAAGATCTCATCATGTCTAAGAAAATGAGCTCAAACTCGAAACACCTAGCTCTATTCGTCTCCGAGTTCCAATAGTGACTTCCGAGGTATACCATCAGGTCACTCCACAAATCCGGAGGTAAGATCTCATCATGACTAAGAAAATGAGCCCAAACTCGAAACACCTAGCTCTATACGTCTCCGAGTTCCAATAGTGACTTCCGAGGTATACCATCAGGTCACTCCACAAATCCGGAGGTAAGATCTCATCATGTCTAAGAAAATGAGCCCAAACTCGAAACACCTAGCTCTATTCGTCTCCGAGTTCCAATAGTGACTTCCGAGGTATACCATCAGGTCACTCCACAAATCCGGAGGTAAGATCTCATCATGACTAAGAAAATGAGCCCAAACTCGAAACACCTAGCTCTATTCGTCTCCGAGTTCCAATAGTGACTTCCGAGGTATACCATCAGGTCACTCCACAAATCCGGAGGTAAGATCTCATCATGACTAAGAAAATGAGCCCAAACTTGAAACACCTAGCTCTATTCGTCTCCGAGTTCTAATAGTGACTTCCGAGGTATACCATCAGGTCACTCCACAAATCCGGAGGTAAGATCTCATCATGTCTAAGAAAATGAGCCCAAACTCGAAACACCTAGCTCTATTCGTCTCCGAGTTCCAATTGTGACTTCCGAGGTATACCATCAGGTCACTCCACAAATCCGGAGGTAAGATCTCATCATGACTAAGAAAATGAGCCCAAACTCGAAACACCTAGCTCTATTCGTCTCCGAGTTCCAATAGTGACTTCCGAGGTATACCATCAGGTCACTCCACAAATCCGGAGGTAAGATCTCATCATTACTAAGAAAATGAGCCCAAACTCGAAACACCTAGCTCTATTCGTCTCCGAGTTCCAATAGTGACTTCCGAGGTATACCATCAGGTCACTCCACAAATCCGGAGGTAAGATCTCATCATGACTAAGAAAATGAGCCCAAACTCGAAACACCTAGCTCTATTCGTCTCCGAGTTCCAATAGTGACTTCCGAGGTATACCATCAGGTCACTCCACAAATCCGGAGGTAAGATCTCATCATTACTAAGAAAATGAGCCCAAACTCGAAACACCTAGCTCTATTCGTCTCCGAGTTCCAATAGTGACTTCCGAGGTATACCATCAGGTCACTCCACAAATCCGGAGGCAAGATCTCATCATGACTAAGAAAATGAGCCCAAACTCGAAACACCTAGCTCTATTCGTCTCCGAGTTCCAATAGTGACTTTCGAGGTATACCATCAGGTCACTCCACAAATCCGGAGGTAAGATCTCATCATGACTAAGAAAATGAGCCCAAACTCGAAACACCTAGCTCTATTCGTCTCCGAGTTCCAATAGTGACTTTCGAGGTATACCATCAGGTCACTCCACAAATCCGGAGGTAAGATCTCGTCATGACTAAGAAAACGAGCCCAAACTGGACACATCTAGTTCTTCTAGTCTTCAAGTTCCTGTCGCAGCCTTCGAAGTTCACTATCAGATCACTATCATGCTCAAGAAAAAAATCCAGCTAACGATAAAATGTGATAATAGGTACATAATATTATCATTATTATCTTACCTTGCCAAAATATCAGCACAATCACGGAATAAGTACCTATAAATATCAGTTAGGGTTTTGTCGAACTATTTTGTGTTCGTACAGCGATCTTTTCCACATCAAAAAATTATAGCAACCGACGCAGAGACCACCCACGAAGGCGGCTGGCCGCTGACTGATATAATTTTGAAATCATACCATTGCCTGCCCAATATCAAAATAACCCTTAGTGCACTGTATTAAGGTTTGCGGTTGAAGCAAAATACGTGAAAAATTTATACACGATGTTTTTATTTATTTTTATACTATTATTAATATAATAATCCTATATTTTGAGGTGCACATTATGTGCTAACGGAAAATATTTATTAGAAGAATAAAATCCGTACGTAAACTGAGAAAAATGTACCTAAACTTGACCCTAAATCGTTAATTCTGCGTGGAAGAGGTGAAGGAAAATCGTTCTTATAGTATCAAAATTAATGATTTTATCAAAAAATTACTCGATCTCTGGAGATAAAGGACCAATCTATTTTTAGCAATCTGTAGTTCCAATTTACTTAGTATATTTTAGCCACAAAGCGTACCGAAAATCTATACAAGTGTGCAAATACGTCCTATACTTGTACTTAGAGAAAGTTACTTGTACAGTCAGCAACAAAGTTAGGTTTCCAGTTTCCACCCACGAGTATAGTCTGTTCACTAACATAGTGGCGCTACACCCTTATTATTTTCCTTAATATATTATGTGTGTTTGTTACGTAAATGTTTTATTTTCTAAGAATAAAATAGAATGCTTACTATATTGTTATCCTTATGGTAATTGTAATAAAATACAAATATAAATACTAAACACAAGTTGACACACATTCACACTATGAACAGAGGTTACAAGCGACTATGGACGGGTGCAAACCTAACTGTGTTGCTGACTGTACCTTTAAACCATGTCAGTCGCCCTGCATCTTGTAAAATGTAAAGTTGGTTTCAAAACATAATGCCCTGAAGCGGCTCCAGCTCAAATATTCATGAACGGACGTCCTGTTTACGCGGTGTGAGCTCTCTTTATGCGCGTTGCCATGAATTTTGAGTTTACTACCTCTTTAATTCACTTTTATGTGATACCCCACATTTGGCATCAAGGAGAACGAAATTAGAGGATGTATTTTTAGGACTCCGAACCTCAAAATAAAAAAAGGAACCCTTTTAAGGTCATTTTGTTGTTGATCTCTCTGTCTGTCCGTCTGTCGTGTCTGCCCAGAAAACCTATAGGGTGCCCGTTGACCTAGAATCATGAAATGTGGCAGGCACAAGTAAAGGAAAAATCCAAAAACCGTGAATCTATGAAAAAAATCACATCAAAAAAATTAAATGTGTTCACTATAAATAAAAAAACCTTTACAAACTTAGTTTTGCGGTCCCAAATAAAGGGGATTTGTTTTAAAATCATAAGCTTAGTTAATAAATAATCAGCTATTTATGTTTATTTCTAAACTACGGAGCCTTCGGTGGGTGAGTCAGACTCGCACTTGGCGAGTTTTTCAATTATAACATTTTATAACGTACGGAACCAAAAAAGTACTCTTTAACTGTAACTTAATACCACGCTACGCAAAGCCGTAACACAAAAGATTCGTCAAACTAATACAAACTTTATCACGCACGAAATTGGGTCACAAATTGTTTGGTCAGGTAATAAATCCAAGATTATTTCGCTCGCAGTCTTCCCGTGGCTACTTACTCACGCTTCCAGGTGAGTTATTGTTTCCTTGAGTTGTTTGGGGCCTCTAAGGGCTTGGTTACATAGGGCGCGTAGCGGCAACGATTCCCACGCGGCTTTTTGAAGCCGTTATACAAAAAACTTTGTCACCACAAATATGTCGTCGTCGCGTTCTATAGTGTAACA